>NW_027107159.1:1010025-1085487 GCF_000696795.3 Halyomorpha halys | reverse complement strand
AAATTGATGTGCTGGAAAACTCTGTGATTCAACGATGGGTAGGATACGTTTAAGGAGGAACTATGCAATATCAGCAATGTCTTACGACTTTTCGTTTTTGAGCTAGACTATTCACACAGAGACTATTTTGCGAAACTTGGTTATTTGGACTTACGGGACCTCTAAATGTGTATTTTCGTTGAAAACTTGAATTGGAAATTTTAACGATTGCAACACTTTCCCTTACTATGTATTCCATATAAAAGTGGATGAAATGAAATAGCCTTTTATTTATGCAATAAATTAAAATCATTACAAAATATAATATAAACATTTAAAGAAGAAAAAGTAAGTGAAAGTAAACAATCTAGTGCGGTACGCGCATCACACTACTTTCATTTACCTCCCGACATACGTCCACATGTTTTATGTAAATTGGTACGTTGTTGTTCATGTTATTGCTATTTTTGTGATTAAAAAAAAAAATCTTAAGAATGAGAAAGCAAAATTAGGATCAAACATTTTTTATATTTCTGTTGCTATAAAAATAGGTACATGGGTTCTTATGGTAGAAATGGTTGAGTATAAACATTTTTCCAACCAAGACTACATTTTAACAAAAGATAACCGAAATTTAAATTTTGGGTTGAAAACTGAAATTTCGCTGTATTTTCCCTTACTGTATATTTCATATATAGGTAAGTGAGAGTAATAAGAATAAACTATTAGAAACATTTGAACAGTTACTCTTATTTTTTCAAATTATATATGTTATAATTGCAGTTAATTTATTACACATTCAAATATATTTTATTTATTAATTAATAATATATTCTAATTCTAATTTAATATTTATTTTTGTCTCTCCATGTGCCAATTGGATTTTGAAATGCCGCTTTTGCTCGAACTTTGAGAATATGAGTTTTGGGCCTCAGAAATCCATATGCTTTGTCCTTTGCCAGAGAAAAACACTTTCATAAAATAATACATACCTTGATTAAACTGTTTGTCTGTTTTTTGCTCACATCACGAGAAAACGGCTGAAATGTTTTTGTTATATTGTATATTATTTTAACTAGTATATTATATATTTTTGTTATAAAAAAGTTTTAAAATTCACATCGAGAGACGCTTTAAACGAATTATAGTGAAATACTCATGTTTTTTTTTTAATTTTTAGTAAAAATCATTTAATAGAATCCGTAATTTTCTTTTATTCAGAAAGAGATAAATCGATTGGCATAGAATAACTAGGGAAAAAATATACTTTCTGATCTATGTGCAGAAAATGCTTAATGTTATTATTTTTTTACCAAAATAATCGAAATAGCCATAACTATATAACATTTAGCAAAAAGCCCAGTATCATCCATCAAATGAACGGTATCATCTGGCTTTGAAGGAGCTTTTTGCTAAATATTATATAGTTATGGCTATTTCGATTATTTTGGTAAAAAAAAATGGACGTACATATGGACGTATGTAGGGAGGTAAATGAAAGTACCGCGCTAGATTGTTTACTTTCACTTACTTTTTCTTCTTTAAATGTTTATATTATATTTTGTAATGATTTTAATTTATTGCATAAATAAAAGGCTATTTCATTTCATCCAATTTTACATGGAATACATAGTAAGGGAAAGTATTGCAATCGTCAAAATTTTCATTTCCAGTTTTCCACGAAAATACACGTTTGGAGGTCCCGCAAGTCCAAATAACCAAGTTTCGCAAAATAGTCTCTGTGTGAATAGTCTAGCTCAAAAACGAAAAGTCGTAAGAAACTGAGATTACATAGTTAAGTTAATTATTTAAGTATGCCTGATGTAACATCATAAAATCCACTGAGGAAAAGCGCCAATTTAATTTTTCACATTCTTTTCGATTTTCTCAAGTTTGTTTTACTATTTTGATTGAACTTCGTGATTTTTAAATAAACTGTTAAGGGAAAAAAGTTAACAGTCGTTATTTCAACCTTCCTAATGAATCCTAAATATGTATTTTTAGAGCAACAACAACAATAAAAATGTTTTTTTTTCAAAATTTTCCCCCATTTGGTTTTCGGATGAACAGTATGGCAGCGCATACAGTGCCAACAAACAGTTATTGATTTTTATACATTAGATAACTGATTATAAGAATTAATAAAATGATTTCCGAGCATAGCTTCTTACTCTTTATTAATACTCCTTGGAAATGGTAAATGTACTAGTGGTATACTTGGATGAATTTTTACTTTAGACATAAGCTATTTGATTAAGATTTGCTCATGGATTCAATCTTAAGATAGAAACAAGTTATGGGTTCATCGATTGTTAAATTAAAATTTAAAGTTAAATAATTAAAGTTAAAATTAAAATTACATTGAGATATTCAATAAAATTGTGGTTTGTTCTCGGATCATTATGAGGTGTATCGGGCGAGTAGTATTCTCCAAGGATCGTGGGAACATAAAAACAAAAATAACTCGCAGATCGTAATGAAGGACTTGAGTCGCCATGAAGTCATCACCGGATCGGATCTCTATTGCGTTCGCGGAATGTGAATGAGTTATAAAAGCAATTTTGGAGGATTAATGTATTATTCGTAAGAAAATATTTCTACAATATTTATTGGACACGTTAATACAATACTTGTTTGTTTTTTTTAAACCAAGACAATAAACAGTTTGCATCGAGAGTTCACAGGGTGATTTTTGTCCTTGAGTTTGTCTCAAATATGCTAAATGGTATATTATCTTCAAATTTATTTTTAAATACGCTATTTAGAGTTTCCATGTGGATCTGACCAGCCAGAGGAAGTCACTGTAAATACGAAGATGATGAACCGTCCTTGAAGTGGCCTTATGCAAGGAGCTAAGAATAGAGCTCTGTCTTCGTCGGGGGTGTCTTTTTATTGTTTCTCGCCTACTCCTCCGTGTTAACTGAAGATCATATCTTTGATTTGTAAGTTTTCTTCAGAGATGGGACTCCATAAATATTAACAAAACATTGTGAATAAATATTTTCTAGCAACTTTTAGGAAATATATGCTGTAGAATCTCAGGCATTGTAGAAAATCGATATTTTATCTCAGATATTCGATATTTCGATATTGATATTTGGTCTCCGATATTTGATATTACGATATAGATTTTTTTGTAACCTATAATATCAGAATATTGATATTTTCCTCCGATGTATCGGCTTTAAAAAAAATAAATAAATTTCTCCCCAATTTTTTTTTTTAAATCACACGCCTAAATACTTCAATTATGTAAATTATTTTTGATAACATACAAAAAATAAAGTACCAATAACATCAATACATATTGAATTTGATATTGAATCTAAATGTCAATATAGCAGATAAAGAAAGGTAACGATATTTTAAGTAAAAATTATCAGTAATTCCGACATTCCTCATCGAAAGTCGAATATCGACATCAAAATAAAATTTAAATAGTTTAGTTTCAAAATTCACTAAAATATTAAAGTTTTTCACCAATGAAATATCGATATTTTCGTTTATTACCGCTGCCAAAGTTTGATATGTATATCAAACAGAAATATTAAAATGTTTTATCCAATTATATTTTAGTTAACGTTGGGTGGGTGTTCTAATATTTATTATGTTTATGTTTTAGTTGTCTAGGCTTTGATTTGCTTTACCCTAAACATTATTATGATTTTTTTATGTTTTGATTTGTATGATATGAAATAGGTCCTCACTTGATTTGCTTTATTATTGCTTCATAATTACTATTTCTTTTATTTGTTAAATGTTTGATATTTTGCTTTCGATTATAATGGCGGAAATTCCTATTAACCTCGACGTATACTTTCATTTCGTGGGCGTGGCCATTTTGGCTTCATTTTCGCTTTGAAGGAGAGTTGGGTTATATCACCTCTCTGATTATAAGTAATGTCTGTCACAAAACATAAGTCAGAATGCAATTATTTCTTTCTAAACATTAACGCAGTATAAGAGTTACTGTACTGTGCTCTCCTACATGGCTATCATACATATTCTTACTCTATTTATTTATGAAAGGTATTAATAAATAAGTATGAAAAAAATACTATTACGATAAAGGTTTTTGTTAATTCGTTTTGCAAATTATAAAAAAAAGTTGTATTGATTTTCACGCATATTGTTGTGTTATCTTTAAAAAATTATTTTTATTAAATATCTAGAAATGTCCTTGATTAATTATGTGTTTTATCAAATGAAACACGTAATAAGTAGATACTGTATCACTGGGAATATTGCTCCTTCAAAAATTTCTTTAGATTAACCTTCAATGCTGCTGTCAGGGATTGTATCAGCTATAATCACAGGTAATTTTTGTAGTTGTTGTTTATTTCTTATTGTCGAGTGTTGAAGAATAATCTGATCTCGCCTTAGTAGTTGTCGTACTATTGTAACTCTGCAAAGGTTTACTAATAAACAGATGAAATATTTACTGGTTATTTGTATTTAAAACCAAAACATAATACATCAATTCATTATAAAAATAACTCTTTATTATTTATTAATAATCTTCATTTTTTTAATTTGTGTCCAAGGGTTCCATATTTTATATTATTTTCTTCATTTCATGGAAAATCCCTCATTACTTCTTTATTTAATTATTGGGTGACGTTTTGGACATTCATATGTTCGAATTAATGACGTTATTTTGTAAATGAGAAAGTGGTTATTATAAATGATATTTTTAGTAGATATTTGATGATACAATATTAACCAACTTGATCTCATAAGTGATCTGATTGATGTAAACTAAAAATGGTACTGTTTTTTCCCTTTCTAACCTCTTATCTTGTTTCTCTATCTCTCTGTCTACAAAGTATTTTTGAAATATTTCTATTTTACAAAGATAAAAAAAATGGTTAAATCATAGTTTTTTTATGATTACTTTAGGAAATGCCTAAATAATAATTACGCCTCAATTAAACAAATTAAATAGAAAATTTGTTCTCATGTATTTAAAAATAATTAATCACTTTAATTAACTATCATTCATATTAATTTAGCCACAAAAAGGCCGTCAACAATTATATTAGAAAAATTAGATCTAATCAACATTTCTTTTATCTCCATTTCTAAACTTACATAATAAAAAACTATACTACACTCATTATATTTATGACATTTATTATATGAAATGAGAAAAGTCAATTATTATTATATTTTTATGTAATTACCTAGAATTTATTCTCTATTGCTTATCTTTCCTTAATGGAATTTGCCTTGATTTCTTAAAATGTTTCATGTATTATACCTGAAGTTAATGGTTTACTATAAAGTTTTACTGAATACAATTTTTAGAATATTATTTGAATCCTCAAATGATATCCATTTGTAGAATTGTATCTACTTATTCCTTTCTCTAATTTGTTTTTGTAATTTTATTCATTCGAGCAGGCTGCGTTTAATTTCACCCCAATTTGTTACAATCTATTTTGGCCACACACTGATTATTGTTAGGTATTAAGGAAGCGAGGTGGCACCGTGGTAAAGGTGCGATGCTCCTGACCCCAAGGACCGGGGTTTTAAACCGGCTGGGCAGAAAATTGTTTTCTGTTACATTGTAGTCATGAGTCAACCCTGTGGGTTCTGGAGCCCTCCTGGGGTCCACCCAGCTTCTTAAATTCCTCCTTGCTCGATTGTTGCTCTAGTAACAGTACTTCCTTGCTCAGTACCTTGCACCCCTGACTCTTCATGGGCTCCGGTACAGATTTTAATTTTTAATTCAGTTCTTTAATCATGCAAACATTATGTTGGCGTATGTCTTTTATGTCCGGCTTGAAATTTACTACATTTTTATTATTTAATCTTTTCATTGATAATTGTTCATAGAACAGTAAAAATAATTGCCTCAATTAAGGTAATTGTTGCTCTTAATTGAGACATATTGTAGTAGTTGATAATAAAATAGTCAATCTCGCTTAATTTTATTCAATATTTTAATGGATCTCATTTTATTTTTAAGCCTCAAACCTAAAAAGAATATACAATCTATTTTATTGGATTTACCTCCTACTTTATAGATTTTTTTTTTTAACTATTTAAGTTTTAATGCAATATTGTATCCTTTCTATTTTAAACAATATACTACACATAACATTTAGTCTTCAGGGTTCATATCTTGTAACTGTCATGCTACAGAGCTTTTGAGGAGGAATCCTTGATTTCCCCAACGCACTTAATTATGGAACTATTGTTTATGGATTTATCCGATTTGCGTGACAACTGTTTGGAAAAAAAAAATCGTTTAAGAATTTAATTTTTTGTAAGAATCTGGGAGATTTTTCAACCTCACTGTTTTCGCGAAGATGAATCTCTAGAGATTTTGCTATCCCAGGCAAAGTACCGTCTCCCACCGCTCCCTCCCCCCTCGCTACGCCACTGCCCTCTTCCTCTTATGGACCTCCCTGGACTGGCTCCAGATATGTTTGGCTTCTGGATACCTCCACGTCTTCAAGTACGTGTCTCCCACACATTCCTCTTCGGCTATATCGATCAGTAACGCTCATTCTCTCCCGATAACTGTCCCCGTGTGTGGGTAAGGTAGTTAGCAGCCCATTCTTGTCTTCTACGTGCGTCCTTATGGATTTTTTTTGGGACCCGAAGGATAGCATTTGGGAAGAATTCGCTAGTTTTACTTTTTTTTTTTTTTACGAGAGAGTATCAAAACTTGAATCATATGAAAAAAAATATGAATCCTTTGTAATAAATGTAAACCAAAGGTAACGATTATTTATCAAAACTTTTTTATGATAATTTTGCAAAAGTAACAAATAGCACTTGTAGTGAAAAGTTAATTTCGTTAGTTTTGTCCATTGAAAAAAATATAATTAAGCCTAAAATGTAAATTGTTTAGATGGTTAGTTAACATAACACACCTAACAAAAATTGTTGACATGTTTGCTATGTGCAAAGCTCTTTGAGAACGTTTGTGAAACTCTTTAGTTTTTTTTCTATTAATGTAATCAATCAACTAATGATTTTAGCTTACAAATATTCACTTCCAAGACGTCATAAATTAAATTAATTGAAAAATATTCATAGTCTGCAGGAGGTGCAGATTCGATTCTCGGGATTTTTAAATATTTTTTCTTTATGTAAATGAGAGAATAACTGATATGAGTAAATAGTAAAAAGTGTCCTGGTCTAAATAGCCGTAAGAATCACAAAATTAATTTTCACCGATGATTAGAACTGGATATAGGATACCTATATTATTCAACCATATTCAATTATCATTAATTTGATTAATATTTATTATATAACCAATAAATCAAGCTCAGTAGGGATCATCCATTTTATTGGAAAACTGCAGTTTCGGTTTATTTTTTGAACCGTATTAATCGGAAAAATTGAAAACTTTGAGTATTAAAGGAAGATGG
The DNA here is from genome assembly GCF_000696795.3 of Halyomorpha halys. Classification (NCBI taxonomy): domain Eukaryota; kingdom Metazoa; phylum Arthropoda; class Insecta; order Hemiptera; family Pentatomidae; genus Halyomorpha; species Halyomorpha halys. Next base: position 1,078,120 of record NW_027107159.1, on the reverse strand, counting down.
TCTCGATGCGGTCAAAATTACTTAAATAGCAAATAAGCTATTTATTGTGAGGCAACGTTTCGCCCTAATTTGAAGGACTTCATCAGGAATAAATGAGATACAAGGATCTAAATTAATGTATCAAAGTAAGGTAATAGATAACGTGAACTAAAGGAAACTCAGGTGTACTTAAAAATGAATAAAGCATTGGAAAATTTATATAAAAATGAAAAAAAAGTAAATTAAAGAACATAAAAATAAGATGTACAGTAAAACGTTTAAATAAACAAGAATTTCAAAATAAGTATTGAGTAATTCCTGAGGAAATAATAACAAATAAAAAAGTAGATAAAAGAGAAATAAAAAAAATACACACTAAAATAGGGAAAATTACCTTTATTTTCCGTGTTTTTGTGTGCATTTTTAATTCTCTTGTATATACTTTTCTTTTGTTATTATTTCCAAATAGATTAATTTGTCAATAATTTTTTTGTGATTATAATTTAGTTAAACTTTTTACTGTAGATCTTATTTTTATTTTCTTTTATTTCTCACATAGCTTTTAGCTATACCTTAGTTTACTTTTATTTTATGTTACCTATTATCTAACTTTTTATATTATTTTAGTTGCTTGTATCTTTTTATGTTCTGATGATGCCCTGCGAAGTGGGGCCAAATGTTGACTCACAATAAATATTTTATTTATTATTTGAATTATTTTAACCCAGCCCATTTTATTTTATGTACTACACTCGGTTAATCAGTGATCTTGGAATCCTTAATTAAAAAAAAAAAACTGCCTGTTCACGGTCTTCTTCAAAAGTACTTGGCCGATTATTTCGAGCTTAGTCATTAGTGTCCGCCTCTACGTTAAAAATAGCGGTCGATTAGATGTTTCCTACGGCCGTGTCTCAGCTGTTTATGAAGATATAGGAAAAATCCTAAATGTTTATGTATCACATTCTCAAATCATTTCAAAATTAAATGGTTCTGTATTAGTACATGAGTCCGAGAAGAGAAAAAATCCAGTTATTTCACCCCATTTTTTGATTACTTTAATGAAAACTATGTATAATTACTAGTCAAAATTTACGAGTCTGCCCAGTATAGGTACGTGGAGTACAAAATAGTGGCTGTTTCAAAACGTTAAAAAAATTATTAATATTATTACTAGTCTTAATTGATGAGTACACAAGTATATGTAGGGGAAATACAAAATGCCAGCTGTTTCAAAACGTTAAAAAAATATTTTTTTTTTAGGAGCTCCACATCTTTAAAATTATCAACAACACTAAAAAATCTAACAGAACATCATTTAAAAAAGAATACATCTCCTAAAATATGAGCTCCAATAGAGCTCTTCATGTCCAAAAGCTTTTTAAAAATCAACATTTCATTAAAGGTGCACTAAATAGTAGTTAGTAAATTTATTTTGAGAAATCTATGTCGCAAAAACCATAAATCATGAAAATGACAACTCCTGCGAACATAATTGTCATAAACTACCTTATGACCTTACATTTAACAAGGCTTAATTTGAGTGCTGGCAGACATCTGTTTGTCTCATGGTTCCCGAAATATATTTTTTCATAAGTCAAACTTTTTGTCTGAACCGCTAGAAGTCATGAGTTTTGGAATTTATTTTGTCGAATATCATGAAAATTACTACTTCTACGAATAAAACTCAATAAACTACTTTATAGTACATTAAATTAGCTTACATTTGAGTGTTAATTGATATTTTTATGTCGAATGGTTTTTGAGATATACATTTCTCAAAATAAATTCACTAACTAATGATTTTTTAGTGTATTTTTTTAAATGTTACTTTTAAAAAGCTATATCTGTAGAACTACTGAACATAAATAGCTCTAATAGGGCTCATATTTTAGTAAATTATTTTCTCTTTAAATGATGTTATGTTAGTTTTTTTAATGGTGTTGATAATTTTAGAGATGTGGAGCTCCTTAAGAAAAAATATTTTTTTAACGTTTTGAAACAGCTGCCATTTTGTATTTCCCCGACTTATACTTGTGTACTCATCAATTTAGACTAGTAATAATACATATTTTTCCTTAAATTAACAAAAAATTTGGGTGAAATAACTGCCTTTTTTCACCTCGGCTCTTGTATTATATCTTATCCAAGACTGGTCTTGGAAAGAACCTTGGTCCTAGCCAAAAAAAAATAACATAACCTCAAATATTAGGGGTTCTAAAGTAAAAAAGAAATAGCAGATGTTTCATTATTTGTTATTTATTGATGTAATATAATAATCTATACAACTAATAAATCATTGTACAATAATTGGCAGCGTTTTTTTCTCTTACTGATTTTACTTACAATCGTTGAATTATATTTTCTTTATTCTTAATTTGACACACATATTTCTCGATAAATAAATATTTTAATTAAATAATTCTCAGTTTAAGGATTATTAAAAAACTCCTATTATCCAATCTGACGGAATAAACTTTCCCACCTTGTCGGAATTTGAATGTAAAAAAAGGAAGCATTATGGAAGAGGGGTGCGTGGGCTAGGATTCCGAAAGGATGTGACACAATATATAAAAAGAATAAACCCAATGCAGTATTCCCTTCGTATAAGTGATGCGATTCGAAAATATTATATTTTATATGAGATAGGATCGTTTGCTTTTGTTTAGCAAAAGGCCATTTCTATTCAGAGTAGTATTAGGAATTCGAGTCAACAATGAGTCGAAGAAAACATTACTTATACAACCACCAATAAGGGAATAAGAATACAAAAAAAAATACAGCAAATTTGTAGACAATGGCCGAATATGTGGCAAAGATACAGGGTTCTAAAACATTTTCAAGAAACTAATTGTACAAATCTATACTAGCATGTATTTTATACTTCCGGATGGATTTGATTAGTGTAATATTAATAATATTTAGACTCTTTAGAATAATATTACAGGCATCGATAAGGGGCGTTAGTGCCTTTCGGTACGATAGGAAAATTTAAAAAATGAAAATGAATTTGTAGGTCATCATAAAATATAATTTTTATTTATTGATGTTTACAACTGTATAAAAAATACAACAAGTAAATTTGTTCATAATGATATGATACTGCATGTAGAGAAACTACCCAGTAGTAGAACTCTAAAAACAGTTTACAATATAAGGTCACGAGGCCATCTTCTTTTCAGGCGCCTCGGAGGATTGGCAGGAATGGAAGAGGAAGCAAGGTTAGAAACTAGTGGATGGTTAGGGAGTTTATAATGGAAGGAATAATATCTGGTTCGGGCTAGATCGGTTACCTAAGGAACATTTAGGTCTTTATGGATGGTTTTATTAGTAACAAAATAAGGAGCATTGAGGATTTTACGAAGGATTTTGGATTGTAAAGATTGGATACGAGAGGAATTCGAAGGTTTAGTGGAGCCCCAAAACTCAACTCCGTATGTCCAGATGGGCCTTATTATTGTCATGTAGATCAGTCTTCTGTAATGAGTTGGATGTATAGACCGTTTGTCTAGTAAGTGCTGTAATAGTCGGAATCTGCGTGCAGTTTCCTGTCTTTTCAGTCTCGTGTGATAAAATATAATTAAAATAATCAATTGGAGAAGAAGAAAACAATAAACAACAAAATTAATAGAATTAGTAAAAAAAAAAACCTATCTCTTTTGTAAAATCCTTAATGCTTCTTGCCCTTATAACAAATAAAGACTTCATGATCCACTTGTTGAAAATGTAACTACGATAAAGGACGCATGTGCTTTATACTTCCGGATGAATTTGACTATTGTAAAATAATAATATACTTTATTTATTCTGGTACTCGTCCCTTAAGAATAATACTACAGGTATCAACAAGCGGCATTAATTCCTTAGTGTATGATAGTAGTAGTGTACGTAAATAGTAGGTATCAAACCTAAATATTTGCTAATGCTTCCTCTCCTATTGCAGACAATCCTCCAAGATGCCTGAAAAGGATATGGTGTCGAGATCTTTTAATTCATAAATGTTATTGAAGTGTTACCAATGAGTTGTTTCTCCACAGGACTGTATCATACCATTGAACTTATTTGAAATTTACTAGATGTATTTTTATTATTTATAAATGAAAAAGAAGAGTTACAACCGCGGGCTCTCGAGCTCCGGCGCTCATAACGAAGTACGGTTTATGTAAGAGCTGTCCTGATTGGCTGCGCTGATAAAACGGGGACACATCTTACCAGGCGACTAGTCACCCCTGCAATCCTCCTTGCCTTATCCACTAATTACTTAATTCCTCTTAATCTGTTTCTAATTGCCGAAGGATTGTTCTCTTGCCCCAATCGAAAAAACCTTGGTCTCAGCTGCATGCTTTCCCCACGTCTAGGGCTGTCGGGGGAAGGTAATGACAAAGTATCGTGCTTTGATCTCTGCAAAATAATTCCTTTAACTTTAAGGAACATTGATACGAACAAAATATGAAAACTAACGAAGCACTCACTCCAACACTTCTTTTAGATACCAAAATTAAAAAGTTAATTAATGTATATTTACGATATTCTGGTATATGACTAAAAGGAAATTGAAAGATAGTTTTAATATTCATGCACGTAAATAAATTAGCAAAGTAATTTAAGCAACCCAAACTCAGCTATTAATCTCTCAAATAACGTTAATAAGTCAACATTTTACTAATTAAAATTAAAATAAAATCAGTTTCCCTACAAGCCATGATGCGCCAGAAGTGCAGTACTCTGTAAGCAAGTACCGTTACTTTTTATATATCTTGTCACACCCTTTTGGAATTCTATCCCACGCACCCCTACTCCGCAATACTTCTTTTTTTACAAATTCCGATTAGGTGGGAGAATGTATTCAACCAGATTGGAGAATAGGAGTTTATAAATAATCCTTCAATTGGGATATATTTAATTATAATATTTATTCGTCGAGAAATATGTGTGTCAACTAATGATTTTGTTTTTATATCTTTATTGAAATTTATAACTGTAAATAATAATACATTCTGTAAATTTGAGGTATGTTTATAATGGAGTGATACAGGCGTGTAGAGGAACTACCTATTGGTAGCACTGTAATAACGTTTTCACATTAGAAGGTCCCATGGCCATCTTCTTTTCAAGCCTCAACTAAAGAATGAAAACATATTTCAAGGATTGTGAGTAAGGCCCGTAAGGGAGAATAATGGTTGATTACTTGAATTAAGTATTATATTATATAAGAGATATTAAAATTAAATCAGTAACACTACGACCCTTTATGAGTTGTACATAAGGGTTCAGTACATTGTAGGGAAGTACTGTTACTAGACTAATGGTTGTGCAAGGAGGTGATTTGGTCATAATCACTCTTGACAGCTAGATTTTTACCTAATTAAGGGTATCCCCTTCATGAGGCTGAGTAGACCACAGTGGGATCCCGAAATCACATGACTGACTCACGGCTGGTCAGAGCCTGATTAGAACCCAGGTCCTTGGTGATAGGTGCACAGTGCTTTACCACTGAGCCACTCAGTCCTACTGGAATATAAAGAAAACGAAAAGGAAAAAAGTTATGAAGAATTGCAAATGTACATTCCACATTAATATATCGATACAGTCTGACTCAGATTCCCAATCATTTCGTAACACGTGCCAAGAGAGTCCATTTTGTTGTGAGCAACAACGTTTCTCTCTCCTATACTTTGCTATCTTCACAGTAAATATTTATGAGAAGTAAAGGTGTCTTTTTTAAAAATATTTTTCCTTTTTTCTTAATTTTAAGAATTAATACATATTAAAAACAATTAATAATAGGCGCCAAGAGTTCTCCATTTTGAATTGTACGACGTCTCTGTCTCTCCTATACTCTGCTCTCTTCACAATGATTATTCCTATGTAATAAAGATGCTTGTTTAAAAATATTTTTCATCTTTTCCTTTATTTTGAGAATTAATCTACATATTGGAAACAACTAATAACTAATATTTAAACGATAAAAATATTTGCCTTAAATAACTATCTACAAACATCTTCCTAATTCTTAATTTCCACTTAAAGTTATTAGAGTCATTTAGAATATTATGTTATATATAATTTTATACTATTGACAATCATTTTTCATATAGAAAAATTCAAGGTTGTAAAAATATTTAAAAAATGTTTAAGCCCAGTAAATGTATTACTTTGAAAATATTACTATGAGTAAAATCAAACAAAAATGAGAAAATGAGATGAAGTAGAATATGATAAGTAATGATCCTTAATAAGGCTTTTGAATTAGCCAAATTTTTGAAGTTTAGTTTTTCTCTGGTTGGAGGGATGATTAATTATTGCTTCAAGTGAGAATCCGTGAGTGAAGATCGGCTATGAAGCTAATGTTGGTGAAAGACCGTTCATTGTCAGACAAATATGTTGAACTGAATCTACAAGAGTATTGAATATTGATCACTGAATTGTTGTTATTACGGCCGCACTTTTATTACATGCATCAAAAAGTCTAAAAAAACCTAAATTACCCTTTTATTCCTCAAAAAACTTAAAACTCAAAAAATCTACAGGCTAAGATTGGCTAAATAGAAGCAGAATTAGAAAAAAAATCATACGTTTAGATTAAACGCTGGATATCGATTTTCGTTCCTTATACTCAGTTTAATTGTTTTTCGGTCTAACTTGACAATCCGGAGAGCTGAAACGGTTTTCTATTGATTGGCGACAACGGTCGCAAAGAATCGCGTACGTGACCATCGCACTGTTATGCCCGCCCTAGGTGGGCTTCCATTTATCACGCCTTGCCCATGCCTTGGGTTTCAAACTGCGTATTGAATTTAACTTTTGTAAGTTGATCTGTTCATATAACTTCAAGAACCGTACCGTATGATATCTATTTTATATAGCTATAAATATGATAGAATCTTTTTTAAACACATTCAATTATTATCGATTTTACTTGAATTATGTTGCGAAGTATTTTACTGTCATGATTATCTTCTTTAATTGAAAACCTTGAGACGTCGTACGAAGCACAGTGAAAGAGTGAAAACCCCTCCAAAATGAAATTATTTTGATGAGTGTTGTTTCTTACACTCAAATAAACGAGTTCACCGTTATTGGTTCCCCCATCAAACTTATTGTTACAAATGTTATTTCGGAATTGGGAAATAGTGAGTTTTTACTTGTGTGTTATTTTGTTTTATACTCCAACAAAAAATATTTCGGCCAAGTCAATACCAATGAAAGTGTACAAATTGTAGTTTTTCAAAAGTTGGTTTGTTCCTTTTAATATTTTTTTCTAAATTCCTATGGCCATTTCCAATTTTATAATGGAAAAATTAATTTTTTTACATTTTGACAGACTAGAAAAATGAACTTTTTTGACATTTGTGATGAGACTAATTTCTCATAGAAGTGTACATATTGCAGCAACCTTTGTATAACTTTCATTGACGTACGAAGTCAAGGAACATGTAATAAGCTGTAACAAAAATAAGGTGAGAACAACAATGAAATTAACTACTATGAATCAGAGTTGCATTTTATTTATTGAAAAAAAAATTTTAATGATGGAAAAATTAAGATTTATATTTTTACACCTGAATATATTATAAAAATTAGAAAATTACATTTCATTGAATTTAACACCCTGAATAAAATAGGAATTCATGAGAGTTATAGAAGATTTAAACAACTTTGAGGTTTCTCACCCCTGTTTGACGAGCGACTTTGAAAGACCTGAAATAAAAAAAAAATATTTGAATTATTGAAAAATATTAAAAAATAAATAACCACCATATTATTCTAAATATAAGGATATTTTTACTGTAAATTTCGGCTTAGTAAATCTTCATAGTTTTCATCCGTCTATCTCTTTCCACTCATTCTAATGTTCCTATTGAGCTATAATATTACCCGTATGCTACTAACCATATCGTTTCGTACTCAATTGACTGTTGTCTTTTCTGTTTTTTTTATATTCTTGATTTGTGCTTCGACTTGCTTGGACGTCTTGTTTCAGTGTTTTAACCGGCAAATATGTAGAACAATACATTCTTTAAGTATAGGGGCATTCAAGTCTAATAGAGCCATAACCCAGAAACATGTTTAGACCTAGCATTTCATTTTGGCTAAAATAAAATGAATTAAATAGGCCAAGTGTACCAGAAAAATAGGTTTGCACAAAAGTATTAAATATCTGGAATATAGAGTGTATGAACAAGGAGGAACTCCAAACAATTGCAAGCGTCTGGTCAACTGTGTTGCTAATACACAGCTTACTAATCAGTCCAATGGACAATATTAAAAGGGATGAGAGAGTTATTTGAGACCGGTCGAATACATTTTTTTTTCCTTTTCGACTCATACTGTACCCAGCTCATACAAAGCTGACAATACCCAGGTCTAATATATTATTATATAGAAGGTCTAATATAAATAATGATGTAGGATTCCCAGTTAGCCCAGAATAATGGTCCCCGCCATGCTCTGGAGGTGGTTCCTCTCAACACCAAGCTCCAAAAAGTTACTTGTTGTAAGAGGGATGGTACTTCTACTTTCAGACCCTAGTTTTTTCATCGAAAATGGTCTTTCCGGAAATTCCATTGTATACTTTTCCTGTACGAAAGGAATCCGTTTTATATAAATGTCCTCTTTCTCTGCCTGTATCTTGAGATTCTGATTCTGATCCTGATCCTGATCATTCATTTCAAATCTTATTGTGGGATCCACTGATTCTAGATTTTAGTGCTTCCTTTTAGTCGCACTAAAAGCTAGAATCTCTTCAAACCTCTGTATCTATGCAATATACTTCCTAGAAACATGTATAATTTTTGTTCTCACGCAGTTCGGTTACTTTCTTCTTTATATTATTGTGCCGGTGGGTGACAAGGAGCATATTATTCGAACATGTTTCTAATACAGACTGGAGTTTCTGACTCTAGGCCAATTTTTCGGAAGAGGGGCAATATCTCCGTTCGCCTGCCCCGTTTAATTTTAGTGCATTTGTCCATTCCGAGCCAGTGAGAACTTTTATGTCCATTGGCCCATTTGTTAGATTTAAAGAGACCTATTTCCTGCCATTTGCATTGGCTTCAAATGACTGCTGTCTTAGGGACTGCCAAACTTACTTTACGGTGCTTCTATACTATTTGCATCAATGCCTAATAAATCACTACACACTTTTAAATTTCGAGCCCAAAATTAAGTATCACCTAAAACAATGCATCCCTTACATTTACCAAAAAAAAAATCAACACCAACTATAGTGTTTAAATTTCGGGGTCTGGTCACTGTTTCTCTCATTGCCTCAATGTATGATTAGAAAAATCTTTCATAATCAAGGATTACAAAAGTAGTAAATTTTCTTAAATAATATTAATCCTTAAATGTCAGATGCTGTAAGAAAAAATAAAGACACGAATTGCATTTTCATAAATAGTTTGAAATATCAGGTACATGACGGAAAAACATGCTTATGAGTTATGATAGATGAGGATGACCTATTTTTGTTCGCCTTGGGATCTATTCGACCTTATTCACGCCACTGGTTCTATCACGAATGGCCATAAAGATTTAAATAACAACATTTAGAAAATATTTTTGATTTAAGGTAATTTTGAGCGTTACGAAGTAATAGTTTAAGTCTAATCTTATGTATTATTCAAGTACTTTTAGTCAGAAAGATTATATAGATATATAGATGTAACAATATTATATTTAAGTATTTATTTAAATATAGTTGATTGGGAGAACAGAAATTTGGTATGTAAAATAATTTAAAATCCTCATCTCTTTCTTTTTTCAATTTTATTTCGAAAATTAATTTTAAACATTTTTTTCAATCCCCTCCACTCAACTGCCATGTTTAACATATAGGGGAGGGTGTTTATCCTGTACATAACTGATTTAACAACAAGTTGAAGTTTTCAATCCCGAAATAAAACTTAAACCCCTCAGACATGAATGGAATCGGTACCCCTGCAGATTCCAGGTTGCTAAGTTAATTCTTAACAAAATATTTACCGATTCATTGCCGTTGAGAATATTTTATAATGCCGTTGTTTTATTAAATTTTTCATCAATGTCCCACTACAACCTAGCGCAATAAGCTATGTCGAATAAAGGACTAAAATGTAACAATGTGTAACGGCCCTTGCTGCAATCTTGCTGCTTCTCTCTTGTAACTGAAACAAGAAAAAATATAAAATGCATTTAATAACATTCTTATACGGTATATACAGCTGAATCCCAACCCACCCTAACACAGTCATAACATAATACGCTGATAACACATGTATACTGTCTGTAAACAATGGTCCTACCAATGGATCACTAACTCTGTAGTCACACTTCACATTATTGAAGAATGGTGTCACAAATGGAGTATCAAAATAAATCCTAACAAATCTCATCAGATCACCTCTACTCTTCGTCACAAACCTCTAACTACTCTAGGCCGGATTCGAACCGCCGCCGCTACAGTTTGCAGGTAGCAAAGTCCCGCGCCTCCACTCCCTGACCCGGCTCGGACTCCTTCAAACCATAAAATTCCTCCCGTATCTAATCCTTACAATCTAAACTGTTCCATATTATGTCACAAATAAACTCATCCATCAAGACCTCAACATCTCATTCGTTGCAGATCTGGCCCGGAATAGATATATCTCCTTTCATTCTAAAATCCTTACCCACCCAAACCAATTATTTCTTAATCTCTCATCCTTAACAATCCCCGATTTAATATGAAGAATTGACAAAATAGGGTAATTTTGGAATCAATGACCTGGACAGAATAGCCTGCATGAAGTTTTTAAAATTGATGTGGTTCTAATATTGTATTTAAGATTGTCCTTGAGGATGGCCGAAACGTCGAACATATAGATTGTTTTGGGACTAAAATTGGATAACATTTTTTTTATTTAAACAATAATAACCAGTCTCAAGAAAGTGTAGAGATTATAATATAAATAAAATAATTTTAATAAACTGGGATGATTATGAGAATATGAATAATTGCTACAAAGTAGCTAATGAAATAAAAGATAACTATAGTTCACTAATCACGAAGATGATTTCTTTTGTATCACATTTTTTGAAAAATTGTTGAAGCTAAAAGCTAACACTTAAAAAGCCTGCAGTATCTTTTTTTTCGTTCGCATAATAAGACCATGTGGCTGTTCCGCGCACCGGAGAAAGCTGGAATGAAAATGAGATTTCCACCTCAGGCTTCCCACGTTGGTGTTGAATATTTCCCAACCCTCAACTGAAAGTATTTTTTACTGGACGGGTTTTCACTATGACTAGTCGCCTTAGGCTCTGTCCGCCTATTAACTAAAGAATATTTATCAAATGCAAACGTTGCAAGAATTGATCAGGAATTGCTTGTGAACCTATTCCAACTCAGTTTCAGTTGAGATTGTGTAATGAGTTATGCAAATTGAAACGACAGAATGTCACAGTCTTGTTAATTAAGATATGAGTGTTAATGATCTTTCACAGGAAACATATATTATATTGGATGTCTTGTTCGTTACGTGGTACTGATAAAAATTAAGAATATATTTCCACTGTTGTAGGCATTTTCGACTGCAATATATCCATCAAAACTTTCCTTATCTTTAACTTATCCTAATTATTGGCAACTACTGAATACAAAACAAAATGAATTTTTTCTTGTTATCTATGCCCTTAATGCGTCCGCGTGGTGAAAATTCGTCATTTCACAATCACCAATAGCTAAATGATTAAATAATAATAATAATAATAATAATAAAGGCTTAACGAACCCAAAGGTTCGATGCCGATACCACCAAACGCTCTCTGCATACTTTCTTCCACTGATGCCCCTCCAAACCCAATTCCACATCTACGTTTCGGTCTACCCCTCGAACGTTTACCCGTTGGTTCAGTGTTTATTACCATTTTAGGGATCCGTTCGTTAATAAGCCCTACAAACCTAAATGATTAAAACAAAATTAAATTACAAGTTTTACTAAACAGTGGTAATTCGAATAAAGAACTGATTTCAGCTTGAATTGGTACGCAAAAACGGTGCAAACGTAAAAAAAAAAAACCCAAAGTGAAATATGTGGTATTGTATATAGGAGAATTTTATTCAATGTTTAAGCGCTTGGATAATTATTTCAGTTGTTTATTGTTAAATTTCTAACGGACTTTTAATCAAATTAAAATAATAGAAGTGGTCTAAAATGGATAATGAAAAAGAAATATGTATGTTCAGACAATTTAAGTCCTTTTGGACACTTATCATAAGAGGTACTTATATAGATAAGTTGATTTTTGATTGAAAATGTTGATTTTTAACACCTATTGAACTGAGAAAATTTATTAGTAAAAAAAAACTTTTGAAAAGTTTTTTTTTTTTTTTTTTTTTTTCCCTACGCCACAGGAAGTGGGCTATTACGCCATTTTCCTTCTCGCAGCCGAATACAATTTTATTCGTCCTCTTAGTTCGTCCGTATCTCGCTCAACATCCACCAGACCAACACACGCCAAAAGATGGTCCCCATCCATGTCCCCCATGTTGCATAGAGGACATTTCGGGGAATCAACGATGCCAATTCGATGGAGGTGTTTTTGGAGCAGATCATGTCCATGTTGAAAAGTGGTTTTGTTAACGTCTAAAATAAACATCAACTACCCTAACGTTCACTTGATTTAATCAGTTAAAACCATCCGCTACATCTGTAATAGATAAGCTACTACATTGGCGAATCAAGCGGGGGGGCCGGAAGTAAAAAAAAAATTAAATTACAATTTTGATCCTGGTTAGCCCCTTACTATATCAAAAATAAAAAAGTAAAAACTAAATTTTTTCATTATCTTATATATCTGTCAATAATTAAGGAATATAAATTAAATTTCCTGTGAAAATGAAAATTCATTTGATAAGCACTCCAATCATTTGTTTCGAGCAGACGTTTAGCATTATGAACCTCTATCCGAACCTCATAAATGTCTATAGAAAATTAGGAATGGATTATTGCTGAAGAAGCCAGAAGAAAGATTACTTCTACAATAAACAATCAGAAGTCTTTAACCATTCGAAAGACAGCGGTACCGCGGTAGTCACATTACAAGAGCAAAAGGGCCGCTAGTAGCGAATCAAATGCAAATGGCCCCTGGGACAAAGCCTAGTCTATATTGTATGCTAACTAGATCTGAGCCGAGAGCTAAATAAACTATATCGGACAATGGCTGGCAATAAAGAAAGCATTGTCCGCTCTTGGATAAATATAACCTCTGCTTTTAGAGCGGTGTCTACTGATCATGTTTACAGTTGACAGATGGGAATCGCATTAAGCTTCTTTAGATTTCCCTGTTATCAGTAACTGTTACTAGTTTAGGTTCTGGCGGAAATCAATGCTTAGCTAATTTGCTATGTAATATCATTATCATTACTAATATTACTTGTTTTGCTTTTACAAATCGCACCTAATGTATTCATGAATAATTGCTTTGTAAGTTTAGTTTAATAACGACAGCCCTAAAGTATAGTTTAATAATCTTGCTCTTACCCCTGTCGAACAGATCCGCTACCTTGGACTACATTTGGACAAACGATTAATCTGGAATCCTCATACAAGACTGAAAAGATAGGTTACTGCACGTCGATTCCGACTATTACAGCTCTTACTAGACAAACGGTCTAAACTTCCAATTCATTCAATCCAAAATCCCCTATGCTCCTTACTTTGTCACAAATAAAATCATACATAAAGACCTTAATGTTGCAAATGTAACTGATGTAGCCCGAACCAGATATCACTTCTTCCTTTATAAACTCCATAGCCACCCTAACCCAGTAGTTTCTAATCTTACTTCCTCCTCCATTCCTGACAATCCTCCGAGGTGCCTGAAAAGAAGATGGTCACGAGACCAGCTAATGTAAAACGTCATTAGAGTGCTACCAATGGGTAGTTTCTCTACACGCCTGTAACACTCCAATTTAACTGAGATCAGATTTACTAAATGTATTATAACGTACAGTTGTAAATAGCAATGAATAAATATTTTAAAAAAATGTATAGTTTATGAAATACTACTTCAATGAATTTTCCTACTACTCGCTTTGTGGATATTTACCTTTCCTATCACTTTGCCTGTCTTTAATTTGTACTTTTTTGTAATGAAAATCGTGTAAATCGATGTTATAGCCGAAAAATAAAGAAAATAAATGAAAAATAAACCTTAACCTTCCATATGTAACCGATCTAGACCGAATCAGGTATATTTCATTATAAACTGCCAAACTCACTGGTTTCTCACCTTGCTTCCTCTTCCATTCCTGACAATCCTCCTGAAAAGAAGATGGCCACGAGACCTGCCAATGTAAAAACTTTATTTGAGTGGTACCAATGGGTAGTTTCTCTACACGCCTGTATCACTGCATAATAAAATACATCAAATTTACTAAATATACAGTTGTAAATTTCAATAAAGATAATAAAAAAAAAAGTTTAGTTATATATTTTACATCGATAGAACATGGATAAAGAGTACAAGTGAAGGCTATTTTAAAGAATGTAACAATGGCATATATAGTTCTCCATTTTACCGGATATCCTACTAATAATCATTGGTTCATATCTTATGAGTTTCTTTACCTTCGTTTTTTTGCTGTGTCCTATTTTTCTTCGACAGTGTTTTAGGTTTAATATGCTACTGCACTGAACATATATAAAGTCTCCTGTTAGGAATAAATAACACCATCGACCTTTTTACAATTAGGCCCGTTTTCAGGCTGAATTTCTTTTTTTAAACATATTTGAGTATTTGATAAAGATTCATCAGAGTTGCTGCCGCGTACTGACCGAGGCGGGAGTGTCAAGAGTCATATCTATTAACTGCCTCAGGTGGAAATCGAACCCACAACGTTCCGAATCGGGCGATCTGGGACCTATCCCCAACACGCACGGCTATCATGCCACTCATGTACAAACCCCCTTCAGCGGACAATGTTTTTCTTCATCTTATAATGCTGTGAGATGGCAACACTGCGTGGACAACACTGAAGAGCGAGAGCAGGAGAAAAGGTTTTTTTTTTTTTGACGAGAGTGATAATGAGAGTGCGAGTGCGTATGTTGTCTTAGTTTGGTGAAAGTTTTATTAGTTGTGATTTTGACTTCTGAGTTGTGAGGGACTCTTTCTTTTATTATTGAGATTATTCTCTAACCTATATGTAAGTGTTTAAGCTAACATAATATTGAGATCTATGGTATTGTTTATTCTTCATCTCTCTTATTTTCTCCACAATTAAAAGAGGCTATAGCCCCTACAAATGCCATCAGGCAAAACAAGATAAAATGTAAATATGTGTATATATAATTTCTTTTCCTAGGTTAATTAAATGTATATAATTGTAATTGATTGAAAATAAATAAATAGGAAGTTAGAAAAAAAAAAGTGTTTATAATTGACCTGACTACCGACAAAGCCAGCAGGTAATACCTGTTTTTAATAGCCCTTTTTTATGAGTCCCTTAGCCCCTTAGCAACAAAGTCCCCTTTGTTGACATACCTGGTATGACAGGACATATGGCAGACTTTTTTAATAATAATAATTGCTAATACCTCCATACATATCGATATGAATGTTTTATTCAGATGTCATAAATTCAGTCGAAGGATGAGTATCCATCTTGTTCTAAATGCATAGCCAAAATCCTTTTATGGTCCATGTTGCAGATTTTGTAGAGAATAGTATTTGTAAGGACCCATTGTTTTTCCCGACTATTAAACCGTTTTAAATATAATTTTTGGAATATTTATTAAATTAAAGACGTAAAATGTTTCAACTGCAGCAGTTTTTTTAATTGTATTTTCATAAAATGTAAATAATATTATTTAAAAAATTGAAAAAGATTAATAATCAGCGGATAAATTAAAATGAATCAACACTAAAGTTACAATTTCCTCTTACACCAACCTAAATATTTTTACTGCTATTGATATAAAAATATTAACTAAAATCTCTCCGATATGAATCATGTCCTAAATAATTGTGTGAAACTTCGCTACTAGAAAGAACTTAAAAAGCAATTTAGATAGAAAAGAGAACGCTGGTTCCTGTTGAACGACCCTAGGTTCAATCCTTGCTGTCATAAAGGCACACATCTTCAGATTAATTAAGATCGTGGCTCCCTCCTGAAAGTAGGTGTTTAACATTTGATATGAATAATGTTATTTTTAAATTGAAACAAAGGGAGGTGATTTGGGTACGTGCGGTGCCCATCGAACGATATTTTTTTCTGTTAACCCATTGAAGGCTATTGCCTTATTAGAGTAGACAGAACACATGGCCTTTACAAGGATGGCAGCATATAATGATTATTTGTATTTTGTCAAGTAAATGTTAAAATAGTCTTTAATGTAAGGACAATCTTCCTTTATATACTATAATTGTTCAATCAACGATCTTCAATAAAATAGTTTTTATTAACGGTTTGCCGTCGTTTCAGTTTAGTTTAAAAAAATACTTATCTTCAATCATCACGATCCCCAATTAGATTATGTTCAATTATTAATTAATGATTATCTTCAATAATCATTAAACTTATAGCCAGTTGATTACTTTAATTGTAGTAATTCATCGGAAATTCATAAACCCTTATTACATTCAATTAATCATTATCTTAAAGATATCATTATTAATAATGAATGATCTAATCCAAACCTTTCAATGCAATTATAATAAAACTTTATCATTATTTTTTTTATGGGCCGCAAAGACTTTTCATAAAATGCTATGCTCAAAATTCTAATAATATTTTATTCGTTTATACTAACAGGGTTATTTAGGGTTAGTTCTAGAGTCCGGTGAAAGTCGGGTATTTCCTCCTAATTTTGATTACTTTAACAAAAGCTATATATAATTACTAGTCAAAATTGATGAGTCTGCCCAGTAGGTTTGTGGGGAACACAAAATGGCGGCTGTTTCAAAACCTTAAACAATATATTTTTTCATTCGGAGCTCTATATCTTAAAAACTACCAACAACACTAGAAAATCTAATAGAACATTATTTAAAGAAGAGCAAATTTGCTGAAATATTAGCCCTAAAAGAGTTATTTACGTCCTATAGTTCTCGAGATATAGCTTTTTAAAAAGCAAAATTTCTTAAAAATCTACAGAAAGATTAGTAGTTAGTTAATTTATTTTGAGAAATCTATATCTCAGGAACTATGTGACGTACAGATGTCTATTACCACTCAAATTAAAGCTAGTTTAATGGACTATAAAGAAGATTATGACCTTTGCCTTCGTAGGTAATAGTAATTTTCATGATATTTGTTAAAAAAATTTGTTTATAGTTGTTCGGACAATAAGTTTGATTTATGAAAAAATTCATTTAAGAAACCATTGGACGTACAGATGTCTCCCAGCGCTCAAATTAAAGATGCTTAAATTTACTACAAAATATTTAATTTTGCTTCTTTTTGTAGGAGTAGTAGTTTTTATGATATTTGACAAAATAAACTCACAGAATGTTAATTTCTAGTTCTTCGTATAAAATTTTGGATTTTTGGAAAAATATATCTCTAGATTCATAAGACGGACATATGTGTCTGCCAACACTCAAAATAAAGGAAATTTAACTTACTATTAAGTAGTTTATGACACTTATCTTCGTAGAGGTAGTAGTTTTTATGATATTCACATATGAATATGAATTTGGCAAATGAAAATTAGTCCGAACAACTATAAATCAATTTATTTTAGCAAATTTCATGTAAACTATTACTCGTAGGAAGATAAACATCATAAACTAATTTATAGCTCATTAAACTAGCTTTAATTTGAGTGCTAATAGACATCTATACGTCAAATGGTTTTTGAGATATAAATTGTTCAAAATAAATTCACTAATTGCTAATCTTTCAGTAGGTCTCATACAACATTTTTATGAAATGTTTCTTTTTAAAAAGCTATATCTCGAAAACTATTTAACGTAAATAACTCTATTAGGGTTCATATTTTAGCAAATTTACTCTTCTTTAAATGACGTTCTCTTAGGTTTTCTTGTGTTGTTCCTACTTTTTAAGATATAGAGATCCGAATGAAAAATTAGCTTTGAAACAGCCGCCATTTTGTATTCCCCCTACCTATACTTGGCAGACTCATGAATTTTGACTATTAATTATACATAGTTTTCATTAAAGTAATTTTTTTTAGCTTTTTTCTTTCTTGTGCTCTTGTACTAGTTGGTACAATATAAATAGTTTAATCACTATTTGAGTTTTTATTTGACCTCACCCGGACCATCTTTCTTTTATTATTATAAACGGTCAATGAGGGATCATGCAGACTAATAATCAATGATGATAATTAAATTAGGGCTATTCGTATAATTAATTGTACTTAAAAAAACCTTTAATTATTCGATAGTTTTAATATTAGAACTTAGACATTGCCAACATGAAATTAATATCTAAACATGTAATTCAAATATATGTTTAGTATCTAAAGTTCTGTATGAACATATGGCGGATTGATAACTTGTATTTTATTTTTTTAAAGTCTAATAAAAAAAAATGGAGTGCAGATTAAAGAAAAATGAAGTGAAGTAAATCATTGGAGCCTACAATTAGTCGATGACAGGCGCATTAATGCAGAATAGTTTTACTTCTTTCCACAACTATGCCCAATCGGTCCTTCATAAAGTCTATAATTTATGTATGTTTTTTTTTAAAAAAAGAAACCTGTCAATTAGCGTTACTCTACAATTTATAAACAGTAGTTTAATGGGTTTGAGATAAAAATTGTAACTATTTTTTAAATTACTATCTTTCTGAATAAATCTTTTTATAAGGTTGTTCGTTTAGAAACATTGGGATATTATAATATAACAAATATCTAATCAATAATAAATTAAAAAAAAAAAAAGACAAGAACAAAATTATGAATATAATGTAAACAAATAATTAGCATTCTTGGGACTGGCCGACAGAAGTGAATCATCTTGAAATGAAATAATGTATTAAAGTTGTGTTAATAAAGTTATGTTAATATTATTAATATAAGACAACGCACAGTTTTTTGAAAAATAATAATAAGGCCTAACGAACCCGAAGGTTCAATGCCGATACGACCAATCGCTCTCTGCATACATCCTTCCAGTGGTGCCCCTCCAGACCCAAATTCTACTAAATCAGTTTTAACGCTGGCAATGTGCAGGTGTTGTCATTTTTATGATTTATGGTTTTTGAGATATAGATTTCTCAAAATAAATTCACTAACCAAAGATTATTCACGGCATCTTTTATGAAATGTTGATTTTTTAAAAAGCTATATCTTGAGAACTATTGAATATAAATAGCTCTATTGGGGCTCATATTTTAGAAAATTTATTCTTTTTTTAAATGATGTTCTGTTAGATTTTTTAGTGTTGTTGATAATTTTAAAGATATCGAGCTCGGAATGAAAAAAATATTTTTTTAAACGTTTTGAAACAGCCGCCATTTTGTATTCCCCGTACCTGTAGTAGGCAGACTCATCAATTTTGACTAGTAATTATACATAGTTTTCATTAAAGTAATCAAAAATGGTGGTGAAATAACTATTGAACATAAATAGCTGTATCAGTGTTCATATTTTAGTAAATTAACTCCTCTTTAGTAAATGTCACCTATAGAATCATTTATACAACTTATTATAATCAGTAGTTAGTGAATTTATTTTGAGAAATCTATATCTCAATAACCATAAATCATAAAAATGACTACTCCTGCGAGCATAATTGTCATAAACCACTTTATAGTAAATTTAACTAGTTTTAATTTGAGTGCTGGCAGACATCTGTACGTCTCATAGTTCCTGAGATAAGTATTTTTTCATATGTCAAATTTTTTGTCCGAACCACAAGAAATCAAGAGTTTGTGAATTTATTTTGTCGAATATCATGAAAACTACTACTTCTACGAAGACAAACTTAATAAACTACTTTGTTGTTGTTGATTGTAAAAAAATAAAAATCGAAGAGGAGTTATAATTTATAGAGAAGGCGATGTGCTTTTAAAAATCAAACACTAATGTAATTTTATATATGTATATATAATTGACCGTAAAAATATACCTATGACAAGATGCTCAGGGTTGCTGTAAAAAAAATAGAAAAAATAGTTTAAAACTATTTTAATGTCCGACGTTTCGTCCCACTTTGCAGGGCTTCACCAGGGCTGTTCAAAGCGAAAGGTAAATAATGTAAATATTAACAAACTACTTTATAGCACATTAAATTATAATACATTTGAGTGTTAATTGATATTTGTATGTTGAATGATTTTATAGATAGTTTGGTCAAAATACATTCACTAACTACTAATTATTCAGTGCATCTTTTATGAAATGTTGATTTTTAAAAAGCTATATCTCGACTATTGAACGTAATTGCTCTATTAGGGCTCATATTTTAGTAAATTAACTCCTCTCTAAATGATGTTACATTAGGTTTTTTATTGTTGTTGATAATCTTAAAGAAGTGGAACTCCTAAAGGAAAAAAAAAATGTTTTTAACGTTTTGAAACAGCTGCCATTTTGTATTTTCCCTACCTATACTTACAGACTCATCAATTTTGACTAGTAGTTATAAAAATATACATATTTTCCATTAAAAATAAAAAATAACAACTGATTTTTTTCACCCCGGCTCTTGTATTATATATGATGTATAGGATGAGTCTGCCAAGTATAAATAGAGGAAATAAATAATGGGGGGTTTTTCAAAACTTTAAAAACAAAATTTCATTCGAAACTCCACATCTTCAAAACTACCTTCAACCTATAAGCCTAATACAATATCATTTAAAGTAGATTAAATTCTCTAAAATATGAGCCTTAACAGAGTTGTTTACGTTCGATAGTTTCCGAGATGCTGTTTTTTTAAAAGCAACTGTTTCTTAAAAAATCGGCAGTTAGTGGAGTTATTGTGAGAAATCTTTATCTCAGGAACTATGAAACGTTCAGTTGTCTCTTAGCACTCACATTAAAGCTAGCACATTAAAATAGCTTTATAATACATTTATCTTCATAGGAGTAGTAGTTTTAATAATATTTGATAAAATAAATTGATTTATAGTTGTTTGGACACAATTTCATATACAAAATTAATATTCATATGCAAATATCATAAAAACTACTACCCCTACGAAGATATATGCCATAAACTACTGTATAGTACATTAAACTATCTTTAACTTGATTGTCGCAAGTCAAAAAATTTTTCCGAACAACTAGAAATCATTGTTTTGTTAATGTATTTTGGCAAATCGTGAAATGTCGTGAAGACTCCAACTCCTAAGAAAATACGTCATAAACTACTTTATATCAAATTAAAGTAACTTCGATGTGAGTGCTGTAAAGTGTATGTTTCTTGTTTTCTATGTTCTATTAGGTAACACTAGAAAACCTAATAGAACATAGAAAGTAGTAAAGTAGGAAGTAATTTTAACGATATGGAGCTCCAAATGAAAAGAAAAATTTCCCTTACTTAACTTACTTAAAATAATGTTAATTAATAATAATGCTTTATAATTATCTAATAATCTCTGATATTCAAATTTAGGTATAAGTTAAATGGCCTATAATTCAGTAATAGTTGAAAGAGTTAAAATTTTTACTTTGTTCTAATTACTTTATGATGGATTTTATTTTTATTTTTAAAAATTGGTCTGTTGAACTGGAACAAAATGCACATTGCAGTCGTTATAACAGAACACTAAAATGAGAATGTGATGGCACATCATATCTGAGTGGGCTCATCTAAGGCACAACGGTACTGAGATTCCCATAACATTGGTACCTATTCAATAAACGAGGTTCTCCTCTAACCTTTCAGGAAGTGGTAACCTAATTTACATCTAGGTGATGGTTCATTCTCACATCAATAAGCATTGTGGATATGATTCAGTAAACAAGTCTGTGTTATAATAAATGGTAATTATAACTTAATGTGAAACTAAATTATACGAAATAATTTAAAACTAAATTATGGAACCATTGGGTACTTTATAACTGACTATAAACGAAAATGAGCTCTGTACTACTTAATAAATTATGAACATGAAATCCACATAAGAAGAAAAAACATACAAATAAGAAAGAAACATTCTAAAATTATTATTAGGAACTAAATATAACTAAGTAACCGTATGATCAAGAAATGTGATACGCAACAGCAGTTACGAATTTTAACTATATATACATACATCATCTATCTGAGGAGGTTACTGCTTAGAGGTTTTAAGATTCAGTCTAATCTTGTTATACAAGGTTTACACGTTTGCTTATTGCCGCAAACCCAAGACAAATGCTACATACAAAACTTTAGTATCCATATATTTTGTTGTTGTTATTTTTCGGCTATTACATCGATTTACACGATTGTTATTAAAAAAAGAACAAAATAAAGACAGGCTAAGTGATAGGTAAGGTAAATATACACAAAGCAGGTTGTAGGAAATAAAAATTCATTGAAGTAGTATTTCATAACCTATACCTTTTTTTAAATATTTATTTATTGCTATTTACAACTATACATTATAATACATTTAGTAAATCTGATCTCAGTTAAATTGGAGTGTTACAGGCGTGTAGAGAAACTACCCATTGGTAGCACTCTAATGACGTTTTACATTAGCTGGTCTCGTGGCCATCTTCTTTTCATGCGCCTTGGAGGATTGTCGGAAATGGAAGAGGAAGCAAGATTGGAGACTAGTTGGTTTAGATGGCTAGGGAGTTTATAATGGAAGGAGTGATATCTGGTTCTGGCTAGATCGGTTACGTTTGGAACATTAAGGTCTTTATGTATGATTTTATTTGTGACAAAGTAAGGATCATTGAGGATTTTAAGAAGAATTTTGGATTGCAATGATTGGATACGAGAGGAAGTCGAAGGTTTAGTGGAGCTCCAAAGCTCAACTCCGTATGTCCAGATTGGCCTTATTACAGTCATGTAGATCAGTCTTTTGTAATGAGTTGGAAGTTTAGACCCTTTGTCCTGTAAATGTTGTAATAGTCGAAATCGACGTGCAGTTTCCTGTCTTTTCAGTCTTGTGTGAGGATTCCAGGTTAGTCGTTTGTCCAGATGTAATCCAGGGTAGCGGATCTGTTCGACAGGGGTAAGATCAAAATTAATAAAGGAGACGGTAGGGCAGTTGGTAGGTTTACGATGAAGGGTAAAGGTGATTTGATGGGATTTGTTTGGATTAATTTTAATCCTCCAATTACGACACCATTCTTCGAGGGCTGTGATAAGGGATTGGAGAGTTTGGGATGCAATCAAAGGGTTATTATTAACAGCGAGCACACATCTGTCATCAGCATAAGTGGCGCGGTGTTAGGATGGACCGAGGATACTACCTTGAGGAACACCAGCGGACTGAGAATAGAGGGAAGAATAGGAACCAATAAATTTAAACTTTGTTCTAGAATCCGCATCAGAATCTTGTTATTTTAATTTCCTAGACCTTTAATGTATTTTGAAATATTTATTTGTGCTGTGATAAATCAAAAATAGACTGCTAGAGTCAATTAACAAAATTTAAAACAATTTATTTACACCAAATATACAATCTTAAACTAGAGTTAATTGTCGTTAATAAACACAAATAGCACTAATATTTATCTGTTCTAAAACAATGGCAACTTACCACAAATGTCTTGATGCAGTACAAACTCCCTTCGATTTGTGCCAAAAAACTGACACTCAACGGGTCGGCCACGAATTCAGGCAAACTTGAACCAACCAATGTAAGTATCTATCTGCACGCTTGCACTTGCTTGAATTTGCCATTGTTTTGCAAACATGTAACCATGCAGTGGGATTTTGTCTTTCATGGACTCTACCTTCTTAGCTAGCTTGTTTATCTTATTATGTTCTAGTGCAATTAGAATTGCTCGGATGTTATTTACGACGGTAAGTCAATAATTTGCCGTAATATAGTTATAAGATTTTATTGTAATCAAATAGGAAATTTACAAGTACATTATTTTCAACATAGTTCCCTTGCTTTTCAACGCGCTTGGTCCGTCTTTGTATGAGCTTCATAATGCCCTCATAAAATGATGTACTTGTAAGTTGTTTAAGGGGTTTTCTTGTGTGAGAAGCTGCTAGGAGGGTTTCTTAACAACTAATAGTTTGTGATCTAAATCTTATTCAATGGTTTTCCTATTTCGAATATGTCTCAATGAGTCTTATTTTAATTCCTTTGAAGAGTTTGGAAAAATGTTATGCTATTTTTTCTGAATACGGCTTCTACTTGTCAACAACTAGCTGAATCATGAGATATTTTATGTTTTTTGAATGTTATTTTATTCCACATATTTTTAGTTAGTTCATTAGTTCAAAATTTTATAATTTTTTGGGTAATATCTGTTTTCCTTTTAATTTTTTCGGTGACTGTAAAGAAATCAATCCAGAGTTAATCCGAAATATTTTAGTGTTGTCGATCAAGGAATAGTTGCAGACGTTATGTAAATTAGCTGATTTACGTAAATGAGGAGATGGTTGGAGTTGCGAAGAACACAATTAAAAAAAAAAAATATTAATGCCAACATTTCGACCAAAATTTCAAGCCTTAACCAGGGCTAGGAACAAAAAAGAAAATAACTATAATAAATAAAAGGAAGTACGGAATGATTAGATTATTAGAAAATAACTAGTGTTGTAGATAGTGAAAAAGATAGTAAAAATAGTGCTGAAAGACATATTTAATCAAAATATTATAAGAAGATAAATATTTATTTTTCTTCTCTGTATTTAAAATTATTTATATAAAATTTTAATATATGTCAAAATTAAGTGTGGCCACAATGTTTTTCGGCCAATATATGTTATTATAAAATTCAAATTACCTTTGTAATTGTTCTAAAGAGACCTAGTCCCAGAATAATAAAATATTTTTCATCTCACTTCATTCATTACAATTTACTTCATACTGTCTTCATGTACTTCCAATTAAATAATTGTTGGTTTACTAACATTTCGTGAAGATTTGGGGAAGGAACTTTAGGCGCATCTGCATTGAACTTCCTATTATAAATGATATAACCTATTGGAATTGGTAAGAGATCCTCGTCCAATGAACGGTTCTTCCGGTACAGTTAGCCCAGAAGAGGAAGATGGCTTAGAGACGGTGAACTAATCGATTATTAAGTTAATAGCTCATTAGCTCTTCCCACGGCGGCTTCCTGTTCTTCCTGCTAGTGCAGCTAAGTCCGATCTTCGCGGTCCAGTAAGGATATTTCAAATCTAGTTTGTTCTAGATCTGGCTAGATTACTTTTTCAGCTAATCAGATATTTATGGTTCGCCCATCTAGAATTACTAGTAATCACACACAAAGTTGTAAGGACTGCTATTACAACCACTAATACGTAATTAACTGAAGTAGCATTCCTCGTAGCATTGATTTTTTTCTATTGAATATTTTACTTTGAATAAAAAATAAATAATCTTGAAAGAAAAAATATTATTATTATCAGCCGCACTTATTCCGTAGACTGCTAAGATGTACTTTTATGTTATACCATTTCCTTGGGCAAATACTACTCCGTTTAGTTTTTTTTTTATACCTACTATAGTTGTATATATCATTATAGTAAAGAATCAATAGTAGTAGGTATAAATATATTGTAAAAAAGTATTGTTTAGTTCCTACACCTTTTATAAAGTAGTTTATGATGTTTATCTTCATAGGAGTTGTAGTTTTCATGATATTTGCTGAAATAAAATGATCTCTCATTGTTCAGGAAAAAATTCATATGCAAATATCTTAAAAAGTTCTACCCCTAAGAAGGTAAACGTCATAAACTATTTCATAGCACATTAAACTATCATCAATTGGATTGATGGCAGACATCTGTACGTCCAATGGTTCGTATAGTAGGTATTATTATTGGCGTGACTAACCGTGGAGGTCCTAGGCCTCTTCAAGGCCGCTTCATGGCGTGGTTTCCATAGGGTGGGTTCGTCACTCCCACGCCTATTTTTTGAGTGGCACCCATTGGCTAACGGGCCTAACAAATGCCCGGGGGGAGGCTGTGCGTGAGTATTGTATAATTATATGTTTGAAAAAATCCCGTATAGGGACGGGGACTCGAACTAGCAACCTTTGAGCTGGGAGACAGGCGCGTTATCACTCTGCTTACGTCACCCCACATATAGTAGATATAGTTTTTCATAAATCCAAATGTTTGATCGAGACTAGAAATCATCATCATTAAATTTGTTTTAGCAAATATTATGAACACTACTCCTATAAAGATAAATGTCATAAGATACTTTATAGAACACTAAATTAGCTTTAATTTGAGTGCTACTAGATCTGCTCGTCTTACAGTTCTTTGGATAACGATTTCCCATATTCTCTAACTACTGATTTTTCAGTTTATATTTCATGAAATGTTTTTAAAAAAAACTATTTCTCGAGAACTATTGAACTCAAATAGCTCTGTTAGGACACCTATTTTAGTAAATTTCTATTCCTCGTGTTGTAGGTAGTTTAAACGAGATGGAGCTCCAAACGAAAAAAATAATTTGTTTTATTATTTTGAGACAACCTCCATTAGGTATTCCCCCAGCTAGATTTCAGTTTTATCATTTTGAGTAATAATTATACATACTGGTCATTAATGAAATAAAAAATTGGAGTTAAATAACTGACTAAATAAGAGTTATAGCCGAAAAATATTAAAAAAAGAAGAAGACATAATTCGTTACTTTATTAAATAAATAGGCTAATTAGCAAAAGTTTAAGTGTAACAGAAACTGATTTTTAAAATTATTTTGATATGAATGTTCTATAGGCTGTGTTTTATGCATCAGGTTCCTGCATCATTTTATCCCTAATTATTTAATTCCCACCTAGCCCCATTTAAACCCCTATAATTCAGATTAAGGGCGGTTGTTCTGCCAGAACTATTTGGGAAGAGCATCTTTACAGAAAAGTGCCCTCCATAGAGGAGCTGGAGTGGTCGACAAGAGGGCTGCCTGGAGGTCAAGGCTGAGGTCACTATTTATAGCGCTGGCTCAGGTTTGTCCGTATGTCGGTATTCCACCTTCTGGGATCCTTAAAGAAAAACCGATAAAGCACTAACAATAGTTATTATTATTCTAATAACGTGAAGTTTACGTTTTTTTAATTGACAGAATGAGTAATTCGATTAATTTCTTATGTTCATATTAATTATATATCAATTTCGCATAGAATAAATAGTTTATAAGCATTAAAAATAGTATTTTATTAATACTATAAAAATTTATCCAAATTAATCTCAATCTTATTTATAAAAACACATAATTTTTTTTTAATTTTATTTTTATACCAGATCGGCCTGGTGGGCCTTACATGGTTGATATAACTTATATTATATATATATTTTTAACAGTCGATTATGAGAGGGTATAGTCATACAAATGACACCCCTAACTATATAAAATGTTCTTATTAAAAGAAAAAAATAAATAAAATAAATAGATAAGAATAAAGCTTCTTAATAAAAGAGGAAATTAAAATTATTAACAAAAAATAATGATATTGGTACACTTGAATAAAACAAACAATTGTCTTCTAATAGTAAAAAGAAACAAGTTAATTTGAAAAAGGGAAGAGAGCAGAAAAGAGAGAAAAAAATAATAAAAAAATAACAATAATAATGAATAAATAAAATGAATAATAATAATAATAAGTAAATAGAGGTAGTGTGACTCTGAATTAATTTTATATTTATTAAAATTTATAAAAGAATGTCCTGCAGCAGTCTGGGCTTCAGTCTTCGGGTTGAGGTTGGGTTTCCCGGGTTGTAGGTCACTGCTCCTTTAACTGTCGGCAACTGGGAGTGGAACTTCATGAACCGTTTTTTGATATAATCCTCTATTGACTCCATTTGTAATTCGCGATGCAATTGGCTATTTCTTATGAACCAAGGAGCATTAACTGCGATTCTTAGGACTTTATTTTGAAAAGATTGTAGTTTTTTCCTTTTCGTGAAGGATGCCGCTCCCCAGACTTCACAGCCGTACATTAGCTGTGGCCTGAGGATTGTTTTAAATATAAGAACAGTTGATTCTGGTTTTAGTAAGGAATTTCTGTTTGGGATAGAATATAGCATTGCTAACCTTGCATAAGTTTGAGTTAGTTTGATGTTGATATGGTGATTCCAGGTAAGGCGTAATAATCTCTATAATAATAATAAACTCTATTCTTCGAATTTTTTGTGAATATAATACCGTGTAAAGTTTTACAGTCAATGTGAGGCACAATGGTTGAAAGTATGAAAAAAACCCTTTAAAATGAAATGTCTTAATTATGTTGTTAAGTGTGATTTCTTAAGCTCAAATACCTATAAACGAATTCACTATGGTTGGGTATCCCATCAAACGATATATGAAAGCTGTAGACCTCTTTCAGACCTTATTTCGGCATTTTTTAGTTCGGAGTTTTTACTAATTGATTTTTGTACTATCCACAAAACATATTTTGGCCGAGATAATACCGACGAATGAACACTAACACATATTGTAGTGTTTCAAAAGTAGGTTTGTGTCTTGAAATATTTTTTTCTAAATTTCAAGGGCCACTTCCAATTCAATACTAGAAAAATTTGTTTTTGCACATTTTTGACAAACCAGAAAAAATGAGCTTTATTGACCTTTGTGATGA
Source organism: Halyomorpha halys (assembly GCF_000696795.3). Classification (NCBI taxonomy): domain Eukaryota; kingdom Metazoa; phylum Arthropoda; class Insecta; order Hemiptera; family Pentatomidae; genus Halyomorpha; species Halyomorpha halys. The sequence continues at coordinate 1,049,501 of NW_027107159.1, read as the reverse complement.
GACTAATTTCTCATTAAAGTGTAGGAATTGAAGTAACGTTTGTATAAGTTTCATTGAAGTATTGAGATTTATGAAGTTTTGTTGGAAGGTGTTACCAAAATAAGGTGAAAAAAATAATCAAATTAACTATGATTCAGAATAATATTTTATTTATAGGAAAAATGATTTTAATGATGTAAAAATAAAATTTATAAAATATATATATAAAAAAAAAAAGAAATCAATTTTAAAAAAAACATTCCATTGAATTCAGGACCTTGAATAATATAGTAATTCATGAGAATTACAGAATATTTAAACAATTCAGACATTTTATTTCTTTTTCTCCACAAAAATGGCAGTTTCCCACTACTGTGGGCTGTGATACTAAAATTAAGATTGTCCTTGATGGCCAAATCGGCCGAAACGTTAAACATGTAATATGTTTTAATAAAGGAGGTTAAAACTATTTGGATAATTTTTTTTATTATTGATAAAACTACCAGTCTCGTACAATACAATAAAAATATATATGCATACATTTGTAATTTATTTTGTGCTAAGCTCATGGAAACTTACAATTCATGTCACTTATAATAATAATTTCTATCCTTCACAGTTTTTATATTTTACTATCATTAAGAATAGCGGTGTAATAAGTTTATGATTGTAAAATAAAAAAAATGTGATAGGTAGAAATTATAGTTAAATTGCCTGAAAATTTTAATAAATCAATGTTAGATTTAAATTTAGTTTTATTATATTCTACTATATACTTGGCTTTTTTTTCTATTCTATAACAATCTTGTTTAAATAAATTAATTAACGTCAAGTTAAGTCTCAAAAAACTCTTTATTATTTCTTTCAAAAGTCCAACGTTTCGGTCAGTTCGGCAATCCTCAAGGTCAAGGACAATCTTAAATATAAATTTACCCCTCACATCCAATTATTTAAAAACTTTTTGCAGGATATTCTGCCCAGGTCATTGGTTTCAGTAAAAAATATTGTGCTGATAAGAAAGTGATAATAATGTTCAGTTAATCTGTAATTAAATTTTTTAAAATTAATGGAATAGTGACAGTATTGGGTGATTTGACTGAAATTGATGACCTAGCAGAATAGCCTGCTAAAAGTTTTCAAATAATTGGATGTGAGGTGTAAATTTATATTTAAGGTTAAGATGGCCGAAACGTTGGACTTTTAAAAAAATAATAAAGAGTGTTTTGAGACTTTATCTGGGTACTAATAAATTTACTTAAACAACAAAATCCAATCTCAAAAAGGTGGAAAGATTAAATATAAAAATAAATTTTACTATTTTAAACTGCATATGATGCAAATGGATGTTAATTTGAGCAATTATCAAATCTAAAGGATATGATTATTATTTTATACCCAATCTAACTAAAGGATTTGATAAGTCTCATAAAACATGGGAACTCGGTTTTTCTCTAAGTCAATTCGTGACCGACTTAATTATGATCGAGATCAATGTAATTATAATGTATAAACAATGAGAACTGATGTACTATGTTGATGCTATCGATATAAATTCCCATGACGATACAATGTGAATCATATTTCGCCATATATATATCCACTGACCACCATTGGAGAACACCTATCGTATCCTGCCTGCATCCTCTTCCAAACTTATCCTATGACTCCATTGGCAAGGTCGCGATGATACTTTCTCCCTTATTAATAATAAAGCCATTAGATGTTCCCACGGACAATGAGACGTGACTGCCGAAAAAACCCGCCCCCCAGTGAATCAGGCAAGGTTAGGGCCTACGTCACCCTCTTCCATTATCACTGTCGGGCTATCATTACTCGTTTCTTGCACAGCCTTGGACCTGCGACATAATTGGAGGTTCTGATACAGAAGCTAAACTTCTGCACTTAGTCCGTCATTTATGTAGCCCTTACAGAGTAATTCCGCGGATTATAGTTGCAGGAAAATATTGAATTACGCAGGTACCATAATGAGTATAGATCATAACAATGCGTGTCCACTGCGGTTATCAAAACTCTTCCTTTTAAAATAATTTCTCGCGTGAAAGAGCTCACCAAATATATTCTAAATTTAAAGAAAAAATATACCAAACATATCCACTTGGGAAAATTAATATAAAACTAAAAAACAACTATTTAAAATTTCTTTACCCCTAATTGCCTAACGTACTTAATTCATCTTTAGAAACCTTTGTTGGACCTTGGCCTATTCAAATAGCATTGAATCTAATTACCTAGATGATATCATATATTCCCTAAACAGAATGGAGTGTCTAGTGCTGTTTTTTCTTTATTTGTTCATTTTTTTTTTGGGTGGGGAGGAGGTGGTATTTGACTGTAAATTGTATAATCAATCCATTGTTTTATCTCAAATTTGTCAATTTTAAACTATAAATTAAATAAGTGAAAAACAAAATTTATAAATATATACATGTACATATATGTGCATACCATGAGAAATATCGTTTAAGCTTTTTTTTTTTAATTTAATGCTACAAAAATCAAGGATGAAATAGTTAAGTTGAATATGGGTATGGGCCGCTCAGGTGGTTGAAGCAAAGGTCATAGCAGCAACATGAGAACTGCGGGCGGCATCGGTTCGGATCCGGACTGGGGTTGTTGTCGTGGCGGTCCTACCAAATGAAAAAATTGACCCTCCACCATAGTTATAATAGGTTAATCACCTCCAGATAACTCCTACTTATATCAGAAATGACCAGGAAGGGGATCATTAAAAAAAAAAGAAAAAAAGTTGGATATGGGTCTAAATTTTTTTAAAGCAGAATCGCCACCATCATTCATATAAATCGTCGAGGACACTCCACTTGTCATTTAAAAGAATCAAACTTAGCATCTTTAGTTCCAATTATACCATTGTCTAATTTAAATATTTAAAAAGAAATAACACATTATATATTCCATTATTTACCGAGGGTCTTACCAATATTATTATCTATGTTAAAATAAAATTATTTAATGTTAAAATATTTATATAATGGGAGATGATACAACCAAATTTCGAATTCAAATAAAGAGAAGACATATTTAAATAATATGTAATACAAAAACATAATCTTTAGAATATTCCGTTCTTTTTGGTTTTTTAATTTCCTACCTGGTCTATTGTCTTGTTGAATTAAAAAAAAGAAAAAACAAATAAGGCAGTTATGTAATATGTTTATTAAGAACATTGTTACTTGATTGTTACTGTTATTACAATGTTACTGTCCCTTGGGTTTCCTGTTGAGGTTTTCAATGCCAATAGTTAATTGGCTGTAAGAACCGAAGACGCCCCAGTCGAACAGGCCTGAGGAGAGAATCCGGCCGTTAGCAGTCGCTCTTGGAAAAGAAAAAACGGCGAGAAAAAGCTCGAAAATGCCGATTTAGAAACATCCTTTGCCTGAGCTAGCCTCAATTAAGTCGAGATTGTTTTTTGTTTTTTTTTTAGTTTTCCTCTCCACCTAACCTTATCAATCCAGAGCAATTCTACTAATTGGTTGAATAGCATCATTAGAGCGGTAATAGATCCGGGAATCAGGGTGTGAGCATTGTCATGAGAACGTAACGGAAGGAATTCAACAATAGCGTTCGTGAAGGAGATCAAAAATATTTCACTGTGTGCTTAGACTTCCTCGAAATTAATTAAGAAATGAACTTTTTAACTGAATAATACTAAAGTTGGTAGTTTCATTTCGTAACTCCATGCAAAGAAAACAAAATTCAAATTATTTAATTATGTTCAAATTTTTACAGTCAGAAAGTGATTGAAATATATTCCAGTTACGTTCTCAAGCCCTGTAAATTATTAAGTGGCCATTGGAATAAAACTAAAATCCTTTATTGATAATTAAGTTCTCAAAAAAGAGTTTTCATTATCCTTATTGTTTCCATTCTAATCGCAGATTAGTTGACAGAGATCTCAGAGATCAATAGTTTTTATTTTGTGAAATTTTCAAAGATTGCCTGAGTGAAAGTCGTGGGTGAAATTTGATAAAATCATACTGGACCAATTTTTCTTTCCAAATAGGTACGACGTCAGATATGATGTTATTGAAATATAGTGTATGTATAGGGAAATATGTTGAGACATGCTTAAGCGAATGAAATTTTTCAAAATTATTATAGGTCTATCTAAATACATACCATATAATCCCTGAAAATTTAAATATATCTATTATAAGATTGTATAATAGTGATCGTCAAATTTCTTCTGACTAGATTAATATTTCGATTTTCAAACCTTGCACTCGAACTTTCAACGTTGCACTAGCTACAGGTACTCCTACGACGTAGCGGTCAGGACTCCTACACTTTAAGATTATCAGCATCTCATGGTCTTGTGTCGTTGGGTGTCCGGTTTCCAATTTGAATATACAACCGGTAGAAGATGCTAGGGATGAGATATGAGTCTTAAACCCCGCTTAAATTGCATAATGTCTATAAGAGGACATGCGTCACCCGATAAAGCTACTCCTTTGATTGATTCATTTCAAAATTAATTTTAAAGGAAGATGGTCAGGGCGTGTTCATAATAATTCAAATAGAAAACAAACTATATATTATAAGCCAACATTTCGCCCCACGTTGCATGGCTTACAAAATGAAGGCAAGTCCTAGGTCTGAGAATGTGAACATACTGAAAATTGCATATATCTGGACGTTTAAAGATGTAGAAATTATATTAATGATTTTTCGTAATAGTAATCCATAAAAGTTTGGGTGTGGAAGACACCCAACTACTATACCAAGTTTTTTATGTATACAGACAACTTCATGTTTAAGGGAATGGGGGGTGAAGTTGATCGCCTGCGTAATCCAAACGATCAACAGCTGTCGCCAAAAAACCTTAGATAGTACTGAAAAATAAAACATGTGCGGAAGAAATAAAAATGTTTGAAAACAAAGGAGTGAACTGTCTGAACCTAATAAGTTATTTTACTTATACAGGCTATTGTGCCACAAAGACCCAATTATAGTGGTTAAAATAAAATATCAAATAATCTAAGAAATTAAATCTCAATTACAAATTCTCAGTAACGGAGTTATTTCAATCCTAAAGTAACGTAACGTAACGTAATCATCGGTAGCAAAGGTTTCCAACATATCCATGGCCCATTTAACCTGGTTAAGTTTATAATAAAAAAAAAAGAAAATAACGTTATGATAAAAAAAAGTAACATAAGCAAAAGTAAAAAACAATAATGATTATATTACACACGGAAGTTATAATATTTCTATCATGGCGCCGTCCACGGCTAAAAGAAACATCAACCTTGTCTTTATAAAGCTATTCTCTTGACACAAAGGACAACATCTTGATTGATCGAATCTATCACATCGATTGTAATGTTGGACATCAATAATTGACGAGTAACGCGTGTTAATAAACTATTAGGTTTGTTTGCTTCAAGTATCATTAATATCCATCGATAACAAGTATATCCTGTTTGCTGAATTCTTTTAAAAAATATTCTGTTAAGGTTAATTTCTTCTCCATGCTATTGAATTTTCTCTTTTTCTACTAATTCACGTTTTATATTTTCATATTTATATAGAATCAGTTTCTAACCTTGCATCCTCTTCTATTCCTGACAATCGTCTGAGGCGCCTGAAAAGAAGATGGCCACGAGACCAGCTAATGTAAAATGTTATTAAATGTAATAGTGCTACCAATGGGTAGTTTCTCTATACGCCTCTAACACTCCAATTTAACTTAGATCAGATTTACTAAATGTATTATAATGTACAGTTGTAAATAGCAATAAATAAATATTTAAAAAAAAAAAAATATAGAACGGAGTCCGGTGAATATTATTCGATTGTCGTGAGTGAATTTTCAGCTCGAATAATCAATTCTTCAATAAAAAAAGACTATTAACCTTCCGAATACTTTTGTATTCGACATTATTTTACACAAATAATAAATTATTCAAGCAAAAATATTGGATTAACCATTCGAATACTTTTGTTGTATTCATAAATTTTTTACACGAATTATTTTTTATTCGATATATATAGTTTATTGGTACAATTTGATTAGGACAACATTTTGATATATATTTTATGATTTGGTATAGAATAATTTTAACTTTTCTGATATCTGACATATTAGGGTCCCTTTCTATGTTTTGTAAGAGGTGGAAAGCGTAAATACTATCGATTTTAAGATTGCGCATCGATTTATTAATGCAAAACATATAAATGGCCCGAATGTTTTAGTAATCAGAAAAGTTAAAATAAATCGATGGGCGAGCTTGCGATCTTGAAATTGATAGCATTTTCGTTTTTTGCGTTTTAAGAAACATATAAGAGGACCATTATATGTTAGATATAAAAAAAAAAATGATATAAATCGATAGCATTTACGTTTTCTACTCGTCTTAAAATGTGTAATGGGACTCTCATACATAAGCAATCGAAAATGGTAAAAAATAATGTAATTGTTACTCGAATAATATTGTATTCATCTATGTTTTTATTCGATTGAAATAATATTTCAAATATTCGAATACAAAAGTATTCGTATTATTTAGTCCTATTTTTGTCTAAATGAAATTGTATTCGTCTCTCGTCAATCGAATACTTTTCGCCCAACTCTGAATAGGATAGAGATTAAAACCATGTACGACTATTTTAATTTACAAAACAATACTAAGGTCGTTACTAATGTACTGATTGTGAAGTCTGGTATTCAACTTCCTTTACGAGAAGAAAGAAAATGCTATCTCAGAAAAACAAGGTCCTAAGATCAACAGTAGATGCTTCGTGCGTTTGTAAAAATTAACCAATTACATTACGTTCTATAAGAGAATCAATAGATGATTTCATCTAATATGGTTTATAAAGTTCCATTTTCAGTTACGAACAGTTAAAAGTGTTAGTAGATTTTTACGTTATCTAAAATGCGTGAAAACGTTTGATCTGTTTAGGTTTCTACAATGAATTATGATTACATGACAATATGAAATTTATTAAAGCAAATGAATTCCTCCACTCTCAAACTTTCTAGAAATTAGCAGTGACAGTGAAATAGAAAACTGTTCCCTTGACCAGTAATTGACGACGCTTTGCAAGCACCGACCATAAACCACTTGCTGTAAGTGGCTTTGGTTGACGACTGTCGCTTGTACTTGCCACGGCGGGGGGCATCAAGTTATGTTCAAGCCCCGCTGGCAGTGAGGAATGGCTCTGATGATTACCACGATAATCGGAAGGCTGGCTTTCCCTCCCTCCAAGAAAATATTTTCCAAGCTCACAGCTAACAGGCTCCGGGAGAGAGTAGAAACATCATGTTGCCACCGCGTTGCAGTCTCGTGGCCATTGCAGCATAACAGTAATGTCCCACTGCTCTTTTAGACATTTTGAATAAATCCAATTAAAACTTTTTTTTAAAATTTATTTAATGATATTTACAACTGTATTTACATAAAATACATTCAGTAAATTTGATCTAAGATCATAAGAGATGCAGGTATGTAGAGGAACAACCTATTGGTAGCACTCTAATAATATTTCTGCATTAGAAGGTCTCGAGGCTATCTTCTTTTAAGGAGGCGCCTGTCCGCCCATGCAGGATTGTCAGGAATTGCTTAGGAAGCAAGGCTAGAAACTAGTTAGTTTGGGTGGTTAGGAAGCTTATAATGAGAGGATTGATTTCTCATTCGGGCTAGGTCGGATACAAATCGAATATTATGTTCTTTATGGATGATTTTATTTGCAACAAAGTAAGGAGCGTTAAGGACTTTACGAAGAATTTTGGATTGTAAGGATTGGATACGAGATGAATTCAAAGGTTTTGTAGAGCCCGAAAGCTCAACTATGTCCAGATTGGCCTTATTATTGTCAGGTAGATCACTCTTGGATTGGAGTTTAGACCATCTTGTGTGAGGATTCCAGGTTTAGTCATTTGTCCAGTTAGGTAGTAGATCTGTTCGGTAAGGGTAAGAGCAACATTACTAAAGGATACAGTAGGGCAGTCGGTAGATTTTCAATGAAGGGTGAAGGTGATTTTATGGGATTTATTTCAATTCTCCCATTACGACACCATTCTTCGAGGGCTGTGTTCAATTAAAACTTTGATTCATGTTTTGTATATGCCTCATAATTTATCATTCCATTTATCTCTTATTTATTTTTATATCATGGTGTATAAAATAGTATTTATCATAGTTAAATAAATTATTAAAAATGGATATTTTATCAGATCAATATAATTTAATCTAGGAGGAAAAACTTTATTAAAAATACAAATTTAACTTGTGCTTCCCAACTTTATTGGGTTGCTACTTATACAACATACTTATTTTAGTCTAATCAGACAATAATTTTGATCTTACGATAAATAGGTCTAGACAAGTATACAATAATAATTATAAACAGTAGTAATATATAACAATAGAATATGACTTTTTTTTATATATATAAAAGGGAATAGTCGAATCTTTGTCCACAATAAACTTTTTTATTAGTGGACCGATTTGCGTGCAGTTTTTTTCAAAATGTTCCATTTTGCCATGGGAAAGTTCAAAGATAATGAATCGCCGGATTTTCCAGTAGAAAAATACTATGAACAAAATTAAGCGTAAGGCTCAGAGTAAATTAGGTCAGAAAATTATATTCGTCTTATGGTCGTCTCAAAGTACCAAATACCATTTTGGGAAGAAATTAAAAATTAGGTATTTTTAATCTCGATTTATTCCGATTATTTTTTTTTTCCTTCGGTGACTTTTTTTCATATAATCGTTGATAACTCCTCGTCGTTTCATCCGATTCGTACGTTAATGTAATCGCTGGAAAGTTAAATGTCTGATCTTTCACCCGACATCGACAAAATTAAGGATAAAATTGCACTCGTTTTATTTTTTATCTCCTGTTCTAATTTGTTCAATTATGATTGTTGAATTGTGCCCTATGGTTCAGTTTATAGAGCCCTAAAACACTGCCAAATTTGGTGTGCCAAATTTTCTGATTTTATAAAAAAATCGTATTTAAGGGTTTCTCAAGGTGTTGAAAACAAATATCATCACTTTTCAATCCTAAAAAAATGTTTGCCACATTTCATAGGGCAGTCGGTCTCAACGTTTTTCAATTACATGAAAAATAAAATTGCCTCAAAGAAGAAAAAATATTTCCTGAATCGGGCCAGGATTAACGATGAAAAATTATTTTTAATTCGATTATTTTCGATAAGTTATTTTTAATGTTGCAGTTGCTAATTTATAACCAGCCGAAATAGATTTAAAAAGTATAAAGTATTCTATTCAAAATTAATGATAAAAACCTTAAAATTAAACTAATGACCCTACAATTATAAAATTAACTTAAATTAAAAAAAATTATTAAAATTGATAATTACATATAACAGCTGTAAAATGGCTTCAATGACGTATTAAAGAGAAATTAATTATTAAAAATTATTATTTCAGAAATAAGGCTCATTTGTCGAATATCTTATATCATGTGTAACGATGGGAAATACGCATAATTTAAAATTTTAAATATATTTATAATAAAGGGATGAAGTAAACTAAAAGTAAATTAATAGTTAAAATATCAATAATAATAAATAAAATAAACCAATCATATTAAATGTCTTAGTTATAACCATCGCTAAATCTTGATGTAATCTTCAATAAACACTTATCCTGGAGTTATATTGTATACAAAATAATCAAAAAAACCTTGCCTACTTATACGAAAATTAAAGTATCTTATTAATACAAGAGCCAGACAAGATAAATAAGGCAGTTCTTTTCCCCCAATTTCGGAAAATTTAATAAAAATAATGTATAATTACCAGTCAAAATGAGTGTTTCAAGTATAGGTCGGGTAATAAAAATTGGATCTGTTTCAAAACGTCAAAAAAATATAGATTTTTCATTCTCTATATCTTTTAAAACACAAACAACACTGGAAAACTTGAAAGATCATTTAAAGTAGAGTCAATTTGCTAATATACGAGTTGTAATAGAACTCTTTACGTTAAATATATCCCAAGATAAAAAGAAACATTTTATAAAAAAAATGAAAAATCAGAATTTAGTGAATTTTTTTTGAGAACTCTATATCTCAAATACCATTCGATGTACAGATGTCAATTAACAATCAAATTAAAGCAAGTTAAATATATTATATAGTAGTTCATGACATCTATCTTTGCTGGAGTAGTAGTTTTTATGTTATTCGCTAAAATTTATTAATTTATAGTTGTTCGGACAAACTTTGACATGCAAAATTGATATTCATAGGCGAATATCATAAACAATACTACACCCACAAAGATACGTGCCGATTTAGATACATTCGAAAATAATTCTATCGTAAAATTAGCCGTTATCAAATACGTTACCATAGTTACCGTCTTATCACATCATCTCTAATCTTTGTCCACAATAAACTATTGAATTACTGGATTTATGTACTATCTCTTTCGCCAGAATAACAATATTCAGCTATATTATTATTATATTTATTTATTGAAATTTACATCTCTATATAAAATACAACAAGCAAATTTGAAGTAAAATCATAATGATATGATACAGCATGTAGACAAATTACCCATTGGTAGAACTCTAAAAACATTTTACAATATAAGGTCACGAGGCAATCTTCTTTTCAGGTGCCTCGGAAGATTGCCAGGAATTTATAATGGAAATTATATTAGATTAACAACAAATAATAAAAACATTCAGTTGGTGGTTATTATAATGGTTAGTCAGTCAGAATTTTTTCAATATAGTACTAATATTGATGTACAATATTGTTAATAAAAAGAAAATGTTGTTAATCAAAAACTATTTTTGTTATTAATCATAATAATCAAAGAGTGTTCTATAATTTATAAAAAACTATCAATTGTGTTCATTAAGTCCATATACATCCCTTAATATAGAAACAGCGAAGCATTTTTCAAAGAAACTATAAATTTTTTACCTCGATTAATCATAAGATTTTTTTTCTTCCGATGACTGTTGTTCATACAATCATTCATTACTCCTCTTCATTTTATCCATTTCCTATCGTAATAGGATCGTTGGAAAGCTGTATGTCTGCTTTTTCAACTTTTCTTTCTTGATATGCTAAAAACGAGTGTCATCGCATTTATTGGTTTATGTTACCAAATTATAATAATAAAGTATACGCATATGTTTAATTTAAGTAAATACGATAATGTAAATCAAACTATCAATTTTGATCATTAAATCTATTATTAAAATATTAGCTATTTGCTATATAAGTACTGCCGGGTCAGATAGTTTGATATAAGTCAAGAATGCCACAACATATGTTTTTAATGGGCTCTAAAGACTAGTTTAAATTTATGGTTAACTAAAATTTTAATCTACATATTATAAAATTATCAGTGTAATAATCGGATGGGATGGTTGGTTCCAACTGAAGATATTTTACTACCCCTTTTGAATTTTCCACAACGAAGAATTAAGCACAAAACTCCTGGGATCTTATCGGATATCATAGCCTTATAAGGTAAGAATAGAACTTAAATTGAGCCCAGTGAAGGCGGGCATGTTGAGTAGTTAGGATCTTGTCTTTGATGGTTCCAATTAGTAGTTAGGACCTGTCTTTGATGGTTCCCATTAGTAGTTAGGATCTGTCTTTGATGGTTCCAATTAGTAGTTAGGTTCTGTCTTTGATGGTTCCAATTAGTAGTTAGGATCTGTCTTTGATGATTCCGATTAGTAGTTAGGATCTGTCTTTGATGGTTCCAATTAGTAGTTAGGATCTGTCTTTGATGGTTCCAATTAGTAGTTGGCCTAATTTATTATTTTAAATTGTTTAAATTTTTTTTCTAATAATATAATGAAGTTTTCAATTTAAAATATTTCTTTGAACTATTTTAACTGTTGTTATGATGTTTAAAAACTAACCTATACATTTAGACTAGATAATATTTTGATAAGTAGTTTATTGATAAAAATATGATTGCAGTGAGCTGACTAAAGATGGGTTGGTCTTCCCCATGCGACGGCCCAGTGGTCGATTTTGTCCTCTTCCTTCTTCAGGTAACCGAAATAAAAATCAATTGCTTTAGTTTATGTTTTTTTGATTATATATGTTGGATAGTGTTATGCAGAAGCTAATGCCACTGCAACAAATTTTATTATTCTCGTTGACTCAAAAAATCTCTTCTTATTTTATTATAAAATATCATTCATGACGATTTATAAGCTCATTTAATAGGAATGCTTAATAGAGGTGTATGTACTCAATCATATCATATTTATTTATCAAACCAAGGCACTCACGATACTTACTCTATTGATGAGGGAGTTATATATAGTTGACCGTTGGTTCAATATGAGGAGATGGTGAATGGTTTAAGAGAAGAGATAGAGCTTAAGTCACCACAACTTGTTGGTGGAAAACTTCTCTCTTTAGGACTTTAGTTGTCCAGATTTTACAATTGAATTCTTGGCTAGTTTCATTTCAACCGACGAAGAGGATTATAAGGTTTAGTGTAAATAGATAAGAATTGGACCAGAGGGTTCAGACGATTAGAAAAATTGTGATAACCTGTAATATTTATATTTTAATTGGAAGCGGGTAGCTCAGTTGCAAGACGCTGTACTAACTTCAAAGGATCCAGGTTCGAATTCGGTAGTGACAGATAATTATTTTATGTTTCACTGTTGCTGTGAGTCAGCCCTGTGGATTTCGGAGCCCTCCGGGGTCCACCCAGCCTCTTGAATTTTTACCCCGTTCCTAGTCATTTCTGACATATGGGGCGGGGGGTTATCTAGAAGTGGCCAATCTATTCTAAAAATAGTGGAGGGAGGGGGGTCAAGGCCGGATTTGAACCGGCTCTGCCAGCAGTTCTCAAGTTGCTAAGACCCTTTAAGTGAATATCTGACGGTCCAGCCTAATTTGGACCAAATCATCACCTTGCACAACCGCTGGTCTAGTAACAGTTCTTCCTTAGAAAATACTGCGCCCCAGACCCTTCATCGATTGTAGCGGTACGGATTTATTTTATTTTTTTTGAAATATATATTAATTTTTTTTATAATGATATATAAATTCCAATTAGGTAACTAAAGTTTCAACCCTAATAATATACAGAACGTACTAACCCGAGTGTGCCCTAAGACAGAGCTTCATGCTGGCGAAGATGGTACAGTTCACAACACAGCGCGCCTGCCGCCTCATCTTGCCCAGGAAGGGTCCGCTCGCGTGCCGCATGCTCAGCCGAATGCTGGACATGACCCTTATCCTCTGCATGATTCCCTTCATGTATATATTCATTGTGGTATTTTCCTTCTGGTGCATCAAGAAGTCCAACACCTACGAACTCCTGCCCCACATAGACGAACACGAAACGACTTGGATGCAAATAGTAGATCCTTCCTTCTCTGCCATCTGAACAAGAGGCTAGCAATAAATAAATCATTTTTCGTTGTATTTTTTTTAACAAAAACTAACATTTTAATCTTTAATTTATGTATAATATTCCTTTAAAAATTTTTATTAGGTGATAAAAATCATAAAAGGTAAATAATAGCACGTAATACCTAATGTGATATTTTTCAATAGAAAGGATATTTCCATATTTTATTCGGAAAATATCCTTCTTCTGTTTTTGTAGACAAGAAGAAATACCTCGCATAAGTTTTGTACGTATTATAGACATTTTTAACCAAGTTCAAAAGGACTAATTTTAGCTTAAATTAAATTATGTAATAGTAATAATTCTTCATTCAAAGAGCATAACTGAATCTGCCATTTTTTTTTTTATATCAACGATTCATAATCTTTATAATTATTGGCTCACTGTAAATTTTAATACAAAGAGACCTCTAGAGAGAGTCTAATGTAATCTGGTGTAACAATGCACCAAAGAAATACTATTCTCGGGTTAGGGCAGACTTTACGGAAACGAAGAAATAGAAAAAGAATGGTCCGAGACTACTCCAAACTATAATTAATAAAGAGATAAATTATAGAAAATAAATAATGAAAATAATGATGATTTAATAAATAACATGTGATTTAACTGTTTTAGTAGAAATTGGATTATCTCATGATATCTAATGATGCCAAAACTGTAAATTAAGATTAAAAAAAAGTTGGAATTGGGTTTAGAATTTTAGGAATCATTTATAAAATATTCTTTCAAGCTATCCTCTTCGTTCTAACTGTATCAAGTTGATTTCATAATTGGTGAGCCTACACATCCTCTAAAGGTTATTTAAATATCACATTTCAAGGTAAACTTTTAATGCACTGTCTGTTTTAAAAGTTCAATTATAAAGTTCTGAAAAAAAAATTAATGAGTGTACCAGTTATGTATTCGTTATATTCATTGGAAATTATTTTGGTGGATAGAGGTCAGCCAGCCATTGATAATTTATATATTTAGTTTTCAATCAGTAGTATTAGAAAACCCTTAGTTTTTAAAAAAATTATTAAGAAATTATCTATATTTTAATTTTATTAATATCTTTACCTTTATAATCAATAAAAGTTTTGATTTTAATCTGTAAAAAAAATAAATAAATCATTTTATTTCTAATTATTATTGTTGATAATAACTTTATTTATTGATAAGTATTACAATCTGCCACAGACATGGGCAATGAGTGATAATCCTGATTGAACACATTCATATCAAAAATTTGAAAAAATAGATGGAAATAATAATAATGTAATAACAGTTATGGATTAGCTCATATTGTTTCTCTTTCTCACAAGTTAAAAGCTCGACAAGGCACTCAGTAGTCAAAATTTCACTTTTCACTCAATTTAGGCATATTGTAATAAATTACTTTGATCAAAACTTAGAAGTAAACAACAACATGAGGTTTTGGGAGGAACGGTTATATAACAAGCTGCTCAGAAAATCCGATAGGAGCTCTTATTCATTTAATATTTAACATGACTTTAAATTGGGCTGCTCACAATCCTATACTTATAAAATTTAACATGGGGAAACATTTTACATTTTACATAATACTCTTAATATTTATTATTATTATTAACAACAATCTCGACCTGAGGATCTCCGAGCCCACTCAATCCCCCACGTATGAAGAGTGGAGCCAGGCCCCTCGAGATCCCAGCGCAGCCCTTTCACTCCGTCACTGGTAATGAGCCAGTGGAGGCTGAATTATATTCTAATACCGCTTTTATACTTTGAATGTTTAAAGTCTTATCAGTCAGTAGCCGAAGCAATGTATGATTTCGCCAATTTTAGAATGTTTATTAGAAATTACGAAAAATGGTGAAACTGCCCCCAAGGTTAATTTTAAACAAACTAATCAAATAATCGAATCTACTAAGGGAAACACTTAACCCTTATCAGTCGCAAGCTTTTTATACGTGACTCTCACTGGGTTGTAGCTGGTTCCGGTAAATAAGAAAAAAAAAAAAGTATTGTAAGAATAAAATTTTAGTTAGAAATATTTTTTTTAACACATATATGAGGTTCAAGTGATTATTTATTTAGAAAAGGGAGTCATTCAAAATGGAAGTCATTAACCTCAAAAAAAATTTTAAATGAGTTGACTCACCAGACTTCCTAGAGAGATAATCTAGAAAAGGCAGTGATATATAACTGGAGATGTCAATTGCTCTCTTACGAATTCTTAACTAATAACTAGCGCTGCCGACTCACCCAACCTAAAAATACTGTATGATTGTTACAGTCATGATTGTACTGTCGCCCTAGCTCTGGCGTGATAGTTGATAGCACAAGTAATGCCAGTGAATTAATGGTCATGTTTACTATCAGACGCGTACTCCTTGACAGTGAACAATTATCGTACACTTTCCGTTATTAGGGCAAAAGTGTTAGCAACTACAATTGTGTTATTATTTGATTGTTAAAGCCATGACATTAATGTCGCACTGGGTCTGGTGGAATCGTTAATGGTACAATTAATGTCAGGGGAGTACGTTTAAACATATTAGTTCAGAAGGTGAAAAAAAAAAAATTGAAAATATTATCTTATCTTATTAATTTTGAAACAATTACTAAACTGCTTACTTATTTATTTATTTAATATTTTGCATTTTCTTCTCAACATAAATGGTTTTGGTATTTGTTCTCATACTATCGTAATTATTATTATTTTTTCTGAAAGGACAGGGATTTTAACCAAATTCAATTCATTATTTGAACAAATGAAAATAAACGTTCAGAAAATTTCAGTATTTGTGTAAAGGTATAAAAATCAGCTATTTAGTTCACAAAAAAAAAAAAAAAGGTATATACTATTGATAAAGGAAAAATTATTTTGATATATAGAAAATTACCAAATTAATTTTTCTTTCCTTTTGATTTAATAATGGCTTACTTTAATTACACCACCAAATAATATTGAGATTTATAAATATTAAATTTGTTTTTGAGTGATGGGTGATTATGAATTATATTTGATATTATTGGAAGTATATTGAGACAAGAAACATTAGATACAGTTTTATCTTCAAATTTTATTTAATATTTAAAAATTTGTTAATAGATGATGGTGATTTATTTTAATCGTTCACCTAGAAATAATCTATAACCTTCTTTTTTATGTACAACCAACTCTAAAAAAAAAATTAATGGATAAAAGCCATCATACACCTCATACCTAGTTGAAGGATGTTGATACGATTGTTTCATCTGACATCTTGTATCTGATTTCTTCTTGTTGATGTCCCCGACACAATTCTACGCCAAACAGACCCGGATGACCGCATCTTCAGAGTGACGATACGGCTTATGTAATAGCTATCAGTAGATGTCAGTGTTTGTTAGTTCTCTTTAAGTAATGTTTGCTTCCTGAGGCCTTGTCCTCCTTCGTGCACACACAGTAGTTTCGAATGGAGTCATAACGAGTCTTATAAAAACATTGTCTTCATATGATCTACAGGCGGATCTGATCTGCAGATCCAACGATCTTAAAAGCCAGATATAAAAAAATGGTTATTCCATTTTATATACATATATGTTTGATTATATTTGCGTCCGTATATATTTGTATACGCGTATGTGTGAGTATTACACTCTAGTATAGTCTAGTCATAGTATTCGACCAATGATCTTATAGGACAAGAGCCCAAGAGGAGAAGAAAGTCAGCTGTTTCACCCCAATTTTTGATTACTTAAAATAAAATAAAAATATGTATAATTACTAGTAAAAATTAATGAGTCTGACAATTATAGTTAGGAAGTATATTAGTAATTATATATAAGTAATTATAGTTAAGAAAGATGTTAACTTCAAAGAGTTAATGGATTTCCTCCAGAGGCTAGTTCCTCTTTAATGTATTTTTATGTCACTATCGTGTGTCACACGTATCATATTAATTTTTTACTCACATTTTATATAATTATATCTATTATATATTTATATAATCATATTTAATATAATTATATAATATATAAGTATATTAAAATTATTGATTTGAAGCCATGCAAATAAAAATTATGCAGTACAGATGATCCTGTGGAATAAGGATACGAATAGTGGACTATTCTTCTCTAATACTTAGGCTTCCTTTATGACATAAGAATTCCAGACTTACTACTGGTCTTAGCTTGTACTTGACACCTTGGAGCTTAGAGAACCACTTTATTTATTGTCCGCTTCAGAAGGACTTAGCTAAAGGATTCGCTTCCCTAAATAAATATGGTAGGTAGTAGCTGTCTTCCTTTGCCATAACAAACTCCGGCATGGCGTACGTTCTAAAATCTAATCCACTCCTTATGTTCCTCATATTCGAATCTTTTTCCGCGTACCCAATAGTGAAGGAGAACTTTCCAAGTTAGTGGTTTTTCTTGTTACCCTTCACTGGAGCTGCTCCCGAAATAGGATTGCACCTATTTCAGTAGTGCAGTTAATGCTTCTGCTGTGTCAAGGACCAAGTGGTAAACACTGTTTAAGAATTTAGCAACTTTTACTTACCCTATATTCAACATTTCCTCCGGCCACATGTAATAAAATCGAGTCAATAACTGAAATCAAAATCAGTCATTCTGATGATTAAAAATAAATTTGTCAAATAGCAGAGAAAAATAAATCTGGAATCAGATTAGAGCTAAAGAATTTTTTCTTCTTTTGAAAAACATATCTTTAAACTGATCTATCAATAGTATAGTTCAAGAGCAGAAAAAAATCAGTTATTTCACACCAATTTTTGATTAGTTTAATGAAAACTACGTACAATCACTATTCAAAATTAATGAGTGTAGTTAGGGGGAATACATAATGGCGGCTGTTTCAAAACGTTAAAAAAAATTATTTTTCATTCCCAGCTCTGTATCTTTAAAACCGAAGAGAACCTTATTTAAAATAGAGTAAATTTCCTAAAATATGAGCCCTAATAGAGCTGTTACGTTCAAAATCTCTAGAGACATAGCTTTTTAAAATGAAACATTTCATAAAAAATACACTGAAAAATAAGTAGCTAGTGAATTTATTTTGAGAAATCTATATCTCAAAAACCATTATATGAACAGATGTGTGCCAGCACTTAAATCAACGCTAGTTAAACGTAATATAAGCTTGTTTATAAATCTTATATTCGCAAGAGTAGGAGTTTTCATATTTGCTAAAAAAAATTGATTTATAGTTGCTCGGAAAATATTTCATGTTCAAACTTTATAATCATAAAAACTACTACCCCCATGATGTTACGGGTCATCAACTACTGTATAGTAAGTTAAATTATCTTTAATTTGAGTGTTGGCAGACATATGTACGTCTTATGGGTGTAGAGATATATTTTGTCTTTAGTCAAAATTTGTGTATGAATAGAAATCAACATTTTATGAATTTATTTTGTTTAATATCATAAAAACTGCTACTCCTACGAAGGTAAACATTAGGAATTAATTTTAGTGCACTAAACTAGCTTTAATTTGAGTGATAATACCTATGTACCTCGAATGGTTTTTGAGATATAGATTTCTCAAAATTGAACGTAAATAGCTATGTTAGGGGTCATATTTTAGCCAATTCACTCTGGTTTAAATGTCGCCCTCTTAAATTTTCTAGTGTTGTTGGCAGTTTCTATGATCTACCGATCTCTATATCCCTATCCATAGAATACTTGACTGTTCGAGCTACCTTATGTTGGAACTCCTTACCCATATCCATCCGTTTAGCTTCCACCTTAATTGCATTCTAACACCAATTGTATATCCATCTCCTTGATTATCAATCTTCCAAGAACTTGTGAATAATAAACATCAATATAAGCTTCAATAACTATTTATCTTTCGTTCATGTTTTATGTGTATAAAAATTATAATAGTTTTATTTAATTATTTTAAATATCAGTATTAACCGATGGCTACATAACTATTGGCTTCTAACAGCTTTTGTTTGGCTACTTTAGTAGCCAAACAGAAGCTGTTGAAATTGTTATTCTTCGAGGATCAAGTATTCCAATATAAAGACAGATTTTCATTTCATAATGTATTTTGCGATTGTTAGTTTCATAAGAATTGTGATTTTCCACGAGTTTTACTGAAATACATGGTAATGTTTCGTTATTTTGAACAAAAAATTGGTTTTAGAAGAACCGTATCTCTGGAATTATTGTATAATATATTAGAGCTCAAATCGAAGCTGGTTAAATGCACTATAAAGTAGTTTATAGTGATATCTCAGCTACTTGTAATAACGTAGAAATAATTGATAATATACCTAAAAGGGCCGTCCGTAGCTCAGGTGGTTGTAGAGCAGTTCTTTGCCACTTGGGAACGTTGGCGCCAGTTCCAGCCTGTGTTGAATTTTTTCTTTGCTGTGGCGGTCCAACGTAATGAAAGCTTGGGTAGATATGTATAAAGAATTTATGAGAAAAATTTGTATACACTTAGTTATTGATATAGGAAATTTTTTAGGTAATTTTACAGGACTTGAACGTGATATACTTGCGAACCTGTTTTATTAGGATGCCGGATCACACTATAAAGCCCACGAGGATATAAAGTTGCAAACGCTGCACGGCATGTATTGACCACGGGTCAACGGTCTAATCCCCGCAGGGCATCACGAACCTATCCGGTACCATCTTCACAATCTCCTAACATCTATTTCTTAGCAATAGGATAGGAGTTGCCGAGGATCGCTTTGGTCGACGAAACTAATCAGCAAGTCGTTTGTTTAATGCTGGTATTTTAATTTAAGATTATTATTAAAAATAACATTTCCATACATGGAAAAAGCAGCTGAGTACACAAGTACATTTGAAGAAATTAAACTTAATAATTTTCTTTAATGATAACATTTTGTAAAATTTGAGATTTTTTTGAAGGACCGCCATTGCATAATTATTTCGTGCTGGACCAAATATATTTAATATTATTATGATTTATTTATTTTTACCGAAACATCACTCACAGTCCCTTTTATATTAGAAACAAATAGTTACTGCAGAACTGGACATACCGTTTGTGACACGACATAATAAAGAAATAGTAGACAACCTTTCATGATTCCCTAGCTGAACACCCAAACCTACTGGTACAAACATTACTGACTGACACACTATTCCTAAATCCGACAAGAAAACTGAAACGCCTCTAGAACAGGGGTCTGCTGCATTTGGTGGATGTACTATGTGAGGAGTGTCTTCATTGGAAGCTTTCTTCAGTCATGAATTCATACTAATCCTATTTGTAGTTTTTGAAATGATTCACAAATTTACACTAAATTCTAAAAGAAATAGGTAAAATTATAAAATAAATAATAATAAATTATTTTTACTTATGTAAAAAAATATAAAAATAATTTTTTTTTCCCTTTTCCATCCTGCTCTTCCTTCCTTTTTTAACTTACCCTTAGGAATTCAGAGGACTTCTTTAAAGATTATGTTCAGAGCTACTCCTCCGTAATGTTATCCACTCATCAATCATCATTAATTGATGCAGGAATTCTTTTTTGTGCATTATTTACTCATTGTTGTATTCTAAACTTTATCATTCTTATTTATATCAGTAGCTATAATTGTTATTCATATTCTATCCAACCAGTCAATAAAAACAATATTAATTTTTTATCTTTATTTTGTTGAAGTTAACAGTATTTTAGAAAAAAAAGTAGTTTTGTTTCATTTCCATACCTTTTTGTTAGAATTATTATTATTTTTTTGTAATGTTACATTCCCCATATTTTTAATATGGATCATGGAGTATATTTAAACCATATTTACTGTATAAATTAAATTATAACAAAATAAGAAATAGAAAAATGGTAATAATGAATAAATACTAGAAAAAAATTAAAATTTAAGTAAAATAATATCTTAAATACAATCATTACTATTTGCAATATTTAAATTCAGTCTGGAGAAATCCGAACCACCGATCTCTTCCCCACTTGTGAAGGAAAGGGCAGAACAGAATTCTATTAGATCCCGGTACTTCTCTCTCAACCGCGTCATTCGTCTTAAAAGCCAATGGAAGATGATTGAGGGCACTTGCCACTGACGCTCAGAACTTGAGTAGAGAATCTGGCCATTGCCAAAACTCCAATATAATTATTTATAATAGGTCTCTAGGCCACATCCGTATCAACCTTCTTGGAGAACTGTAGGGATGGGTAATGATAGGGATTGGGCTAAGGGATTAGGATGATTAGTGGGTTTCTAATGGAATTTGGATTAATTATGTTCTGATACAAATGGAATATTGGGGTCATCATGAAGGATATTGTTGCTACCGTAGTAAGGAGCAATGGCTATTGTTCGTAGAACTTTGGACTGAAAGGATTGAACGCGTTTGATGTTAAAATTTTCAGCTGCACCCCATATTTCAAGAATGTATGTTTATATGTTAGTAATCGATACAGGTATTGAATAAGACCAAACAAAAAAAACTGTTGATATGTATATGTTTGAGTCCAAAAGTCCTTTTTAAAAAATAAAAACAAAACAAAAAAAAAAACGATACCTCCGAACTTCTGTAAAGTCAAGTTGGAGGTGAAATTGAAATGTTTTCAACGCAGAACAGTATCTTTGGTTCGGAGCTTAATGGCCAGTTTTCCAGACGAGAAGTAATATGTATTCCATGGAAATACGATGGGTCTAAGGAGTTCCTCCTTCCGTACAAAAGTGAGTTGTTACGGTGTTTGTTGATGCAGCTTCGAAATTCGAAAGTTCTTAGTTTATTAAGATGATTCAGTCGACTATCAATATGTATCCTTGGGTCATTTTAATCTTAGGTGACTGTACTAAGAAAAATTACTATATAGGAACCGCTGAAAGGAAAATAATTAATTTATTTGGCATTTTCACTATAATCAAAGTATAGACTACAAAATAACCCATCTTAGTCTCTCGTATTTATCGTCAATATTTTACGATCTTCCAGAGAATATTAAAATAAATCGCAACTCATCATTACTATGTTTAAATTACGTAGTAACGGCCTCTTTCTTAGCAATTATGTATTTACATATTTATGGCGGTAATGAAAGGCTAATCATACATATGCTGTCTTCTATATAGACGAGAATCCTTTTTTATTTCAACTGACTGAGTAAGTTTACCGGTCGCACAGAGGGGTATTTGCGCCCAATACCTGGCCAAAATTCTAAATCGTGAAATATAATAATTTCTGATATACTTCAGAGAAGCTTGTGTCTCGTATCTATCACGTTCTACTATGTTAAGCATTACAAGAGCATGTCATCGATCGTAGATACATAAATAACTAACTACGTAGCTACAGCCCTTGGCTTCCCTGGCAACAGTGCACCAGTCCTCCCTGCACAGAGCTCTCCTCCCCCAGTCCCTTATATCGAGATTTTCCTTGTCTTTTTCCACATTTTAAAATCAACGTCTCCGAGGTCGTCCACTCCTTCTGTTACCATACTTTCTTCGAAGCAGAATCCTTTTTTCCATTCTTGATTCACCCATCCGTGCTACGTGGCCCAACCATTCAATTCTTCTAGCTCGTATGAAGCGGACAATGTCACAAGATCCATATAGTTCGTATAGTGCGGTGTTCTTTCGGCTTCTACATTCACTCTCTTTCAATACAGGTCCATAGATTTCACGACGAATTTACCTCCAGAAGATTTTCAAAGCATTTATTGTGGGGGTCCAAATGGTCCTAGTTTCCGTATAATATGTCACTACTTGTCTCACCAACGTTTTGTATAACCTTTATTTTTGTCGTTTGTGATGGGAAGAGTATTATGTTTGCGTAGTAAGCCCGTTTACCTGTCATAATCCGTCTGAATAGACGTGAATACTTCTGCTAATATCTTATTTTTGCAATTGAGCTCCACACCAAGATATGGTGGAAGGATTTAACGTTTTCGAAAGAAAAATCTTCAACGCATCGGTCTTCTCTAGCTCTTGATCGTAGATACATGAACATATTAAAAACTATTTATGAAATAAAGGCTTTTATAGTCATGGATAGAAATAATAGAACATTTGAAATTCGAAGAGGCGTCAGTTAGGGTTTCTACTATCCCTAATTCTATTTAATTGCCTACTAAATTATGTATTTGATATGTTAAAATATAAATGGGTATAATTAATCGAATTTGGGGTTCGCAAACGATATAGTTACTTCGCTGATTCATTAACTGAGACGAAACAAATTGTCAGCAAACCCCTTGAGCAGTGTAAATCTTTGTGGTTGAGCTTTGATTTCGAGAAAACAAAGATAATGACATTTTCACTGAAAGGAGAAGTGAAAGTTAACTAAAAAATAAGTTTTGTTGAGCAATATATTTATTCAGGATAAGGCATATAAATTAAAGATAGAAAAGATGAAATTCATAAATGGATTTACGTGGGATGAAAAAATACTGGAGAATGAAACAAACTTTTAAAAACTACCTTCAGGATTAAAGGCAAAGGTTATTAACAAATTAAAAACATGTGTATGTCCGCTAATTTTATAAGGATCTCAGACATGGTCTGCAACGGAAAACGATTATGAAAAATTAGCGAGGAACAAAATGCAATTTTCTATGATAGGTATCAGAAGAAAAGACCGCATTAGCGATTGAAAAGTACAAACTATGATTAAAGTTAAATGCCTAACAAAAGAAGCACAACACCCGAAATGGAGGTGGGCCGGACATGTTGCTATACTTGATACGAGAAGATGGTCCAAAATTGCAACAGAGTGGATACCAAAGGAACACAAGAGAAGGAAAGGAAGACCAATTACAGGATGGCGAGATGGGCTAGTTCAAAGAGTGGGAGACTACTACGGCTAGGAATATAGGGACCTGTGGGGTAGAGTATTAAAGACTTGTAGTAAATAATCATTTAGAGTCAAGTTTACGACTACACTATAGACCCTAAAGAAGTACTTTCCTACCGTTGGTTCACGCCTAAAATCAACCTGGGTCCTCCCCGACTACTGGATCTCACAGTTCCTCACGGGGCATGGGGGTTTCCCAGCTAAGATCGCCGCACATGGCATAAATATCGATCATCTATGCCCAATTTGTCAGGTTCCTGAGACCGCCGAGCACGTCGTACTTGCCTGTACTGCTTATGAAGCACTGTGAGCCAAGATGATGAGGGAAACAGGACTCTATGTTCTGACTGAGAGCGATCTTCCTGAGCTGATGAAGAAAGAAAACTATCCGTACTACAAGACCTTCATGTATGGGCGGAAGGAGGCTGTGGGCTCTACTCACTTCTCCCTGGGTAGGAGAGAATAAGCTACACCAGCAAGGGCTCAGTAGAAGAGCAAGATTTATTTTGTAGCAAGAGCAGGTGTGTATCAGTATAATATCAGGCTGTGTGTACAGCTATGTAATGTTTGTCATATGCAGCAATGATTTGTACCCACTGCTGCGAACACGTCTTGTCTAATAGGCAGGGTAGGGTGATTAATAAATAATAAAAGATTACGCTATAGAAAATATTATATTTAATTATAGGTAAATTATTTTAATTTTATTTTTAAATAATGCAAAAAAAATCATCAATAAAAAGGTGGAAGTTTTGTAAATTGTTTATAAAGCAGACTCATACCTCCCAAGGGAGAGGCTTTCAGTTATGTAAAGAATGTAAATAAATTTTTGTATTATTATTTATAACAATATATCTTTACGCCGCCATTTTTAAACACCCCATGAACATTATAAATACCATTCCCGTGCCTCACTCTCCATCACTGTTTATAGGACCTCAGCATTTGTTAATATTTCTGTATTAGGTTACCCCGAAATTTTATTGCATCAAAATCCATATTTGCATGGACATAGTATACATACAGGAAACCTAATGCAATTCTCTTATTTACATTGACGTCGACTCTATGGACGCTCGTCCACGGGGTTAGAACAGCGTATCCTTGTAGTGGTTCCTAACACCCCCCATTCTCCGCAATGGTACACCTCAATTGTATAAGTCGCTCAATAGGGACTTGCATAATTCTCCTGGAACTTCGTGAATTCTCCATTTGACCGTGCTGTACATACTATATTTGAATCAGATGATATTTCACTTTACTCAGAAGTACGTGGAAGGGCTCTGTAACTGTTTAAATGCCGATTACGAGATATTCGTTTATATGAGAGAAACCTATATTAGTTGTTATAATTGTAATAGAGATGTTTTTATTTAAATAAAACAACGAAATGGATCCATATCCATTTTTGGTACTATCCTTCGAAAACCGTTATCCGCTGGACTGTCGGTATTATTCAACACCTACGGGAGCCGAGCACCTACGCTATGACGGCGTTTTTATTCAAATCAGCATTTTTTATTGTTTTATTTGATACCCTTGATAAATTATAGAACCTTGGGCGAGGTGACTTACCCCGGTCAGCAATGTCCTCTTCTTACCTCGCCTATGGTTCAAAAGCAATCTATGTCGAAAGGTAAGGTGACAAAGTAACACTAAGAAATAGGTCGACGTCTCAAAGTTTCATAGGCCATCAAGACTGTTCTTGGCTAACTATCAGGAAGTCTTTTGTAATATATATCTGAATGGCGAGTAGATATTCTTTCTCTGGAGTTTTATTACAAAAAAACCTTAGTTTCGGGTTCTTTTCCTCCATCATTAGATTTAAAAATTCCTCTTGTTGAAACCTACTTTAGAAGTTTTGAAACTGACAAAAATTATTTAATTCCTTTATAAAAAATGAAGAAAACTATACATTTAAATGTTAAGATGAAATTCTTGACTTAGCAGCTTTTTAGAAAAAAATTTTTATTATTTTTTTACATCGTTTCGGAGCCTCTTCTCCCTTCATCAGGTTATAGAAAAAACCCTACTTTATTATAAATTTAATTAGAATTTATATTGACTTAAAAAAAAATATTTTATTTTATTGTCAAAACGTAAAATTAAGGTAATATTAAAAACAAATTTAATTGGGTTTTAATTATTAATGTAAAGTTCAATTAGATTAATTATAAAATGGTGTAATTGTGGAAGGAGGAGTTCAATCAAAGGGAGTGATGACTTGATTTAGTAATTGTCTTCCTATTAAAAATCTTCATGGGAAGAATTTCACCTCAACATTGGAATGACTTAATTGAAAAAAAAACTGGTAGTCGAGTTTGATTCTGACCAAATCACCTCATTGTACAACCGTTGGTCTACTCACAGTACTTCCTTAAAAAATACTATACCCCTGATCCCTTCATGGGTTGTAGCGGGGCAGATTTAATTGAGTGAGAACACTTGAGAGGATATGTGTAAAAAGAAAAATCCTAGGAAGTAGAGAAAGTACCATACTTTGCGTAACTTATATTTGTAAGTAAACGACATTTGCATTTTTTTTTATATGCTGGTGAATACTAATAAACACTAATTTAATTTAATTTATTTTAATTGCATTTTACACTAACTAATTCATTCTTAAAATATTACCTCAAATTAATGCATTTATTTTGAGGTGAGATTGTACCTAAAAATTAAAATGTTCCAAGTGTCATTTTGTACCTTATGTTTTACCTCTAGTTTATAGTAGTATTATGCGGTGTTGTGCCATCTTTCTTTTCGATATATGATTTCGTTGCCCCCCTGAGTACTATAAATGCTATTACTAAAAATCGATAATGAGAAGGAATTTTTAAATTGTGTAAAATATTTTTTGTCTTGGCTTCGAAGCCGCATTGGCAAGAATCCTCGTCTGATATTTTTTTTGATCCAGCCGATTACGCAGGATGATTATGAATTTTAGATAAATCTTAATCTTTCGTAGTTAACCGTATCACCTTTGCTAACAATCCTCGGAATAAGTAAGTGTGATTATTTATGATAGTTTGATTTATAATAATATTATATCTTGTGGCCGTAAGAAACTGTACAAAAAGCACATTTTTTTTACAGTTGAACGTGGTACCGAAGTTAGTACGAATACGTCTTCTAAAACCATTCTCATGTAACATTGGATTCCATCAGAGAGAAAGAAGCTGAAGATACTTGACCAATCTGTGTTGAACTTTTATGGCTCCAGTGGGCCTATCTCCCCCAGAAGTAAGATTCCCTGTAGATGGACTGTCGCAGATGGGTTTTGAGGGGTTGATAACCGAACCGTGTATATGCTTGCTAAAGGAAAGACGGCTCGATGGGAAGTATGCGGATGAATTTTAAATCGGGGTTTAAGTATAGTGCATTAGATTCATTACATCATATGTATACATACATGATTTTATCATTTTATTCCGCTGTATACAGCAAATGAAATAATCATTTTATAATACTACAATTTCTGATATTTTAACAATATCAAATATAAATATTTTTATCAATAATTCTAACGCCTTAAAACTTGTGGAGTCTCAGGAGCCAGTGAACAACAGACAGAAGTGGGTCCCTCTGTCGCAGATGCGGCAGATTCTGAAACACCAGTCCATTGGGCTTGGAAAATAGCCAAACTACTCCCTTCTCATAACACGCTGCCACCACAATCAAACATGAATTGATAAAGATCCTTAGAAAAAAAGAGTACACCTGCTTTAACGGGGTCTGCTCTATTGACGCCGACGGATCCATTAACATAATATCCAACAATACAATAAATAATACAAAAAATAAAGAAGCGTTATAGCTAAAAGATATAATAAAACAAAATGATATATAAGAATACAATAAAAATAAAGATGTAAATAAATGATATGTATAATTAATGATTATAAATCTCCTTAAAGGTTATTATTCTATTGGCAACAGACCATGGAGGGCTAAGTCCTCGCGCGATGTATTTCCTAATGTTAGGGTGTAATATTCCCAGTATTAGGAAATATATCGGGCGTTTCTTGACGTGGTTTTGTCGCAGGGCGGGTTCGTCACTCCCAGATCTATTTTTTCTGAACGCCACCCATTGGCTAACGGGCCTCAAAAATGCCCGGGGGGAGGTTGTCCCTGCGTTTTGCATTATTTTGTGCTTGAAAAAAGCCCGGGTGGGACCGGGATTCGATCCGACAGCCTGTGGATTGGTAGACTGGCGCGTTACCACGCTGCTACCGCTTCCCCAAAGGTTATTATTTTTGTCACTAAATCATTATTATTACTAGGAAACTATAAGTTTATTGCCACCATTTTGAGGCTGGTAGTGGTGATAAATTTAAAAATAAGAAATTAAAAGGTTTGTTCCATCGTTTTCTTCAGTAAATGTTTATTTATTCAAAATTGGAATAATAGTATATTGGCGAATTTTATACTTCCGCGTTATAAAATTCTCTATTTTTTGTACTTCACAAAGATTTATGATATTATATATGAATTATGAAAACAAGGTAATATTGGCAGCAACAATAATAATAACTGTCTAAGGAACATCGTTAAATATAATTTATTTTTCTAACTAGGCTATATATTGACCGCAAACTACTTAATAAATTGTGCCCCTATGTTTGGCCTGTCTGCGTTAGTCCTTCCTCCTTAGCAGCTAATGACTACTCACTTCCTATCAAGCTCGAAGATGTTTATGAAGAAAGTAAAAAAAATATTAGATTTTTTCAAACTATTCAAGGCTGTCAATTGGTGAAGTCGGACAGAATAATTGGTTGCAGAGTGGCTCCTCATAGGTATAAATAACATTTGTCACAACAACAATAACAATTGACAGATATAAATTACAATATTTTATTTAAGATTCTTTTATATGGTCAAGTCAGTTTCCTTTCAAGTTTAGGAAGAGGCTTTGAGCGAATCGACTCAGGCAAGTCACACTTCTTTACACCTAAGAATTAAAAAAAAAAATTAAATGAAACAAATAGGTCTAGCCATCCTGTCAGCTCTCAGTCTCCGTTTCCGTTCTACATTCCATGTTTACTTTAGTGAAGTCTTTAGTGACGTTCTACAATTCAAGAAAAAAAAAATTAACTATGATTAATTCGATTTCGTGACAAGAGAAGAGATGAAACGGAAGTAGTTAGAGGATGGATGGCAACATTGGTCAATTTTAACAGGAAAGTATTTTGTAATAGGAAAGTTGGAGCTTACAATAGGTTAACAATCCTGACAGTGCCGTGTAGCTTAATCAGTATATTTTGTGATTGAGTGAACTCCTCTTAACGTCTATCTTATTACTATTTAAAATATTTTCCTGCTAGAATTGATTTAAGAAATGGCTGTAATAATTCTATTCTAATTATTATTTCTGCCTTAGACTAATATTTATATCATTTTTTAAAAATATATCTTTATTGAAATTTACAACTGTATATAGAAATCCATTCAGTAAATTTGATGTAAGTCTACAATGGAATGATATAGGCGTGTAGAGAAACCACCAATTGGTAGCACTCTAATAACATTTTTGCATTAGAAGGTCTCGTAGCCATGTTCTTTTCCGGCGCTTTGGAGGATCGTTAGGAATGGAAAAGCGAATTTATACAATTTACGATTATTTACTTACAATTTATTTATTTTTTCAAATTGTTAATAGAATTTGAATACATTATTTCATATCCTGAAGTTTCACTTGTGTACGCCAGTCCTAATAACATTTAATTTTTTTTTCAAAGAAAAAGATAAACTGACAGTTTGATTGAAACTGAAAACTGATATGACCGTCTAAAAGGTTCTAAGTACTATATCACTCTGATATACTATGAGTATGAGGAGAGTGATATGCCCGACCGAATTCATTTATGTTCATGTTAACATATATAATATAAATAATTAAAATATGTTAGTTTCTAATTAATTTTTTTTTTATCACCTGTAGTGGATTATTCGGTAAGGGTGATGAGCTCGGACTATGCAGACTAAAAAAAAAGTTTAATTTTGTAATGATTTCATTATGACAATAATTGTTATTAATTATAGTCATGTTAATGAAAATTTAGGTTAGTCTGGCTATGTTTCTGGTTAATCCGTTTTTCTGTGTTGGGAAACTCGATTTAATACTTTTATATATTCAATTTATGTATTTTATTATATATTTATATAGGTTCCTCA
Organism: Halyomorpha halys; assembly: GCF_000696795.3. Taxonomy (NCBI): domain Eukaryota; kingdom Metazoa; phylum Arthropoda; class Insecta; order Hemiptera; family Pentatomidae; genus Halyomorpha; species Halyomorpha halys. The sequence continues at coordinate 1,019,149 of NW_027107159.1, read as the reverse complement.
CTGATATGGTAAGCTAGATGTAATTGAATATATAGAACAGTTTAATTCTTTTCCAAATATTTCAGAACAAGATTGTTTACAAATTCACTTAAAACTATAGTCAGGTGTCTTTCAAGGTGTTTCTAGTTCAATGCTGTCTTTAATTTTTCCCAAATTTTTCCAGCTGTCTGATTACTTTTTTGTGTTTTGTAAATTATTTTACTAATTTAGTGTAATTTTTAGTATTTGCCGACATTAAAATTAATTTTTTTCATTATATGGAAAATTATTGGGTATGGTTGCCTGCAGTTGATTGCCGGGTCAAAGCTGTTACCATCGCTGGTAGGTTTTCTAAATTTACATTTCCAAAGTTTTCGTGTAGCTCAATCATTAGCGTCTGCTTTACGGTTGATGTGGTAGGAAGAGTGCTTGAATGGCATAGTTTCACCATAGTCACCGTTGGCGATAATATTTATTTATTGCTTAAATTTTCATCTTTCATTCATAAGTTGTAATTAATTTATTGCTATCATCTACAGTTTTTAGGTTGATAGGTTTGATCTCGATGATATTTACTCTTATGATGTTTGTCATCTTGGTTACCAAGTAGCTGTTTCTTGAGATAGTCAATGTTGATGTCAAAATTTTTTTTATGTTGCACGATAATACCACTGATAGGGCCACCCGTATCTCTGTGGTTAAAACACAGTCTTATTAATTTGATTAATAATGCTGTGCCGGTTCGAATCCGACCTGGGGCGTTGACTTTTTTCATTGAGTGGCGGTCCCACAAAGTGAAAAACTTTGACCCCCAACCATGGTTAGGCCGTATAGGGCTCCAATGGGAGTCTTGGCTGAAAAAAAATACTATTGGTAGAAAACATATGATCAGGAGTGGCTAGTAAGGAGCGACCGTTATTTGTTTTTTTTTTAATTTTCACTGCCTATTTAAGAATAAAAAATAATTAATATACTTGCTTTTTCTTCATTATTTGCATCAGGCATCCAAACGTCATTTTCGCACTCAGAGCGATCAGTACACATTGTCCACCTTTATTAGTAAAGATGCTGAGGGTTTACTTAGGTAATCGGGTGAGATGAAAACTTGACGTCTGAAACTGAGTACATGGACGAAACTTGGTCTTGGATTTATTGGCTTGACGAATCTCAAACCTTAGCAGGTTTTTTTCTATGGTCTCATTAGGTATTCAAGTGTAAGCATTTGAAATTATGATCCGTTTATCGGGGTTAACTAATCGTTTTATAAAAATTGCATTATTATCAATGTCTATTGATTTGTTCTTATTAAGAAGGCTATCAAATACTTTTTCATTGTTGAAATGAATACAAAATCAGGATTTGGAAATTCTCGCAGTGTAATGGGTATATTTTGTGTCAATTAAGGCTGCAGTTTGAAGTGCGTATTCCCTCTGTTTTATCGCAGGGTAAGTTTGTGAGACAATACATTTTTCCAGGAAAACCTTTCTTTACCGTTGGCATTGGTTGTTGTCTCTGTCATTTTGTGGTCATTTGGAACATTTGGCTTATAATTTGGTAGTATGTTATCTATTTCATAATTTTAATAGAAACCGAAGAAATTTTGGGTTCTTCTGACATCCTTCATTAAAGTCCAATAGTCTACCAACCAATTGTAAATATACCAGTTCTCTATTATTAATGGGACACACACACAAAATAAAATTGTAAAAATTTTACAAAAGCAAAATATTTTTTTAATCTCACATCACTTAAAAATAACTACAATTTTGGAGACTGTCTTCTACATACTGGTCGCAAATTGCTAATGAATTTTTTATTTATTTATTTTTTAATTTAGCTATTATTACGATAATTGTGCACTAAAATATGCAGTATAAAAAATGCAGGAAAAAACGAGGTATCTATTTTTGTTTATTTTTTTTTTAAATAAAGGATTCACTGAATTCCTTGAGAATACTTCTTTAGATTTTTATTGCTACTTCAATGCCTGGCGCCTAAACCCGTTTAGCCGCGATGCCGCCGCCTGTGTACTCTTATTATCTTAGTACTTTTATGATCCTTTTATTAGTAGTAGACAATTATCCAAATTACATTGCGAAAACCTCTTACAGAAGCATTAAAATACTTTGAGGGGCCCGTCAGGACACCCAGAAGAGGAACCACAAGGAGCAGACAAAAGGCTCGGAAGCAGCTTGCGTAAGAGTGACGGACGTAGCTGGCGGCAAAAAGTAGCGGTGCACCGACGCGCGACGAATTGATAATCGTTCATTAAGTCGATGTCTTCCGATCGATTTTAGAGAAATCGGGAAGTCAGCGGGGAGTCATCGGAGGAAAACCAATTGAGGTGAATTATTTCCTAACAAGCTTATCTCATGGATACATGCATATATGAAAACTGTTTCGAAAAATTTAAAGTACGAAAAGAAAATTAGAAAGTCCATATAAGGTTGGCATTAGAATAATTCATTACTTACTCAGATCAGGGACAATCTTGACTTATAATTTGTGTGTGTGTGTGGTCTGTCTAGCTCAAAAACGAAAAGTCATACGAAAATTTCAAAGTTAAAGTCGGGTATTTGCCTTGGGTGTGATAACTTTTTCGATAAAATTCGACCGCAAATGCCACTTTATAAAATCGATTTTACAATTTTTTTCCATTTTCTCTTCTTCTTTCTCGTCCTCCGTAGTGCATTTCAGCGTGGAGGTACCTCTGTCCAAGCAAACCAAGCCTCTCGATCCCGAACCAGTATCCTCATGGCATCCCAGTTATTCCCTCTTTTCTCTCCAACTCTGGAGATGTAGTCCGTCCATTGTATTCTGGCTCTCTCTTGTGCATTTTCCTGTTGGTCTGGCCTCAAAATATTTTCTTAGATCCCTATCTTCACTCATCCGACAGAGATGTCAAAACCATGTTGTCTCTTTTCAATGGCAACCTTTATGGAGACAGTTCCAACATCCTGTCTTTTTCTCTCATTTCGTATGCGATCCCTCCTAGTTCGGCCTGCCACTCTCCGTAGGGATCTTATTTCCATTGCAGTGACTCTGCTTTGGTGCTTATCAAGTGGTACCCAGCTTTCACTTTCGTAAGGGAGGGTAGGTAGGTATATAGCCTTGGAGATATGTACTTTATTTCTATTTTATCAAAACATATAAATTCAATTTTTATTAAAAATCAGTGTATTTTTGCACAATTAAGTGTTTTTTAATATGAGCTATGTCGATATAAATAATAATACAATATAAATATATAAATACTAGATATTAGAAATTTTATTAATAATTCAATGATAAAAGAAAGGAAAAAAAATTTGGAATCCGATTTGAACTAGAAAAGCCAAGTCTAGTCGGCCAGTGTTTCCCGACTGCAGCACGGCGTCGTTATTTTATGCTATTAATATCTAAGAGATGTGGATATCTAAGAAAAAAAATTAAACATGGGCCTTGATGACTACGTCGTTATAAACTTTAACGCCTTAGCATACATCAACTTCCCCTTACTACTTATTCCATATGTAGGTAAGTTAAAGTAAAAAGAAACTGAGAAAACGAAATGGAGTGGAGTGATCGTAAGTGGTAACTATTTATTACCGGCAGGAACAAAGTGTATATTTGCTGTTTCCACCTTGAGAAACTACATATTTTATTGTATCAGAAAAATTAATTTTTTTTTGTTATAATTTTCGCCTTCCCTGGTCTTAAGTTTTTTAAAAATCTAAAAATAGCGATAATTTCAACAAATCTACACAATATTTGGGGGGGGGGGCTAACCAATATGGCAACGATTTGCCATCCACGCAGCTAACGTCGTTATGTTGAATTGTTTGGCTTACAATCATATACTTTATGTTATCTTTGTTTAATTGCAAGCTGATTTCCTTCGCTTCTCTTATTAGAGTCTTTCCATGTCATTTTGTTTACTTCCTGGTACTTCAATGTATTCCGCGTATTCCTTAGTATTTTATGTTGAATAAAACCGACATGCACCCCACCGTGATACCCTCCTAATCACTGTTTCTAAAGCCAAAGTTGAACAGCATTGGCGAGAATCCACCCTCCAGCCTCAGACCTATTCGGACTTCAAACGCTTTATATACTTCTTGTATCACTGAGATTAGGATCAGTTTTAGAGACTTTTTTTTTTCTTTCGGCCAAGACTCCCATTGGAGTCCTATATTGCCTTACCCATGGTTAGGGGTCAAAGTTCTACATTTTGTGGGACCGCCATTCAATGGAAAAAGTCAACGCCGGCTTTCAAACCGGCACAAATTGGTAAGATTGTGTCTTAACCACTGAACCACTGAACTAAAATTTTAAGAAAATAATTAATAATGTTTACACAGTTCCTAACTTCTTGGTTTCCTTGTTCTGATATCGCTCTAGATTTTTCTTGTGTAGGCGCTGACCTTTCACAAAAAACAACTCTCTTAGTTGCATTTTTTATTACATCATGTTCTAATTCATAAATAAAATGCCATTAGGAAAGCCTTCTTGTTGATTGTGAAACTACTTTATGCTGGTTATAAAGAAAACAAATACACACAGCGTATATGACTTCAAGTTGCCTTGAAAAATATTACATTAAGAATATTAAATATCTCCATTAATCATTTTGAATATTTAAACATGAGCCTGGAAGCTTTTTACAAAGAAAGGTTACATAATGGTTTCCTAAATAGTATGAGTCATATAAAATACGTATTTACTCATTACTTAATATAAGAATAAATAGTTTTATCTATGAATGACAATACCATAAGAACTGATATTTTACACTTGTGACAATTTGTTTTCTATAATTTTTTTTTTCTTGAATTAGGTTTTTTATTGTTTTAAATAATTGTAATGATAATAATCTATCTTATATATAATATGGATATCTTAGCTGCATAGAATATTTTTTTTAATGAGGTGTAGATAGTGGGTCTTACATTACTGATTGGAGAAGATGGTTGGGGGTGCGGTCTGCAAAAAAGACAACATAAAAAAACAAAAAATGATTTATTTATGACGAGGTTTCGAGTCGAGTTTGGGGTCTTCATTAACTGATCAGTTTTAGGCAAGATTCCGCGCTAGAATGTTAGTTTATTCTTTCGATGTCATATTTCTTACATTATTCATTTCCCATTCTCCATATTTCTTCTTCTACCTTATTCCATTTTAAAAATATTGTTTTTACATACGCTCGACTGTAAGCGACAGGAAAGTTTAACCAGGTGATGAAAGTTATTTCTATCTATTTGATCGTTTGTAAATTTCTGTTGTTTAAGAGAGGAATATAGACTATACTCAGGATAGTAAATAAAAATAATATTTATAAATATCCTTAACGAAAAAATAAGTTAAGTTATAAAGTTTGATTAATGAAATTATTTAGGGGTGTCCTTTGCATGAGACTAAACCTCCACCCCCCTCCCCTCGTTATCAATTATTAGAAGGTAAATTTATTAATAAAGAATCAATTAAAAAATAAATCGATCAATTCAATCGGTAAGTACATTGTGCAGCTACAAGGGGTTATGCACAAACTTGTAACTTTTGTGGCTTGTTTTGCCTGGTGTTGAGTAGCCCAGTGTACTCTTGAGCACAAATACGCACAAGCGTTATTACATTTACGCTTCACTTTCATCACCGAAAAAAAAAAATGTTTCTTCAAATATGAAGCGAGATATACAAATTTAGTTTCATACTAATTTTACCCCACATTGCAGTAGATTTTGGTACCTGGTACTCTTTTTATCATGGATTCCAAGGTTATGAATGATGTACCATTGTTAATCGTTTGATTCACTGCTTAAAGGTTCTGGAAGGTTTAAGATCATAAAGACATTATTTTTTCAATAACTTAGCTTAACTAGAAAAAAGTTTGCTAATTAATATTTTTATTCATTCAAAAAATGACATCAAATATGGTCTGATCGGTCGGTGCCAAAATAACACATACAAATGGTAGACATAGTTGAAATATAAATCTTACAGTTTTGACAATAAGGGCGTCGTAAAGGCTATACAATTTTTAATCTAGTGCAATATGAATATAAATTGATCTCAAGTGATAGATCTATCAATTTAATTAACAACTACTAAAATGAAAATAAAGTAAAAAATAAAATAATATTTTTTTAAAAACGTTAAATAAAATAAAATAAATAAATAATAATAGCTGAAAGGATTTTGAAGTGAATAATGAAGCTGCAAATTTATAATTAGTGAATTAATATAATTATTATAATAAAACCAGATGATACAGAATATGATAAAAATGAGGATCCAATAATATCTATTACTGATCTCACAAATGCATTGCTAAGTCCAATTGTAATATGATCATCTAGTGATTCAAAATCAATTATTGAGAATCATAAAGAAAATACCCAGTTAAATATTTCTGTTTTTTTTTTTTTGGTTTATTTATTTATTAGTTCTTCTGGTAAGGAATTGAACAGATATGGTACCATATTGTTTAAGATACGTTTACCAAATTTATTATTATAGGATGGTTCGATAAATTAATTTTTTTTCCTAACATTTTTTAGATATATTATTTCTTTTCTAATAAATTATTGTCCATACATTTTAAGCTAATTCTAAAAACATAAAATACTTTAGGTGGTAAAGTACCAACGATTTTAAGATTTTCTGTTTTATTATTGCGGTAATTGGATTTATCGGTTTAATAAGCCCTTCTTTTTTTTTTTTTTAATATCTCGCAGAATGAATTATCTGAAACATTAAAGAAAATAATAATAGGGTACATAAAACTTATTTTCTTTGTTGGAAAAAAAATTATTTTTCAATGTAGATCGTAACCCAGAAACACAATGTGGGTCCAATCCCAGGAATAATAAAAAAATGTGGGGCCTACCCCAGGAACAAATTCACTCGCTTTTTTCTTAGCCTTACTTGAACAGCTTCTTTTCTTGTGGGTTAAAGTCGATTTTGCTCGGTACAATTCCTTTAGGAACGTCCTCCTAATTTCTTCTTGTAGAAACGAGGTATTTCGTTACACTTTCTGGTAAAAAGAGTCAAATCATGGTCAACTTGAGTAAACAAGTTTGTACCTAGGATGAAAATGGCGCACAGATGGTGTACTAAAGCCACCCTTTAAAAAGCCCTTGCTTTCATATTTAATTAATTTAAAATTATGGATTAACTTTTTCTGCAATCTTTAATCGAATATAAATATAGAATAATCTTATCAACAAAAAAAATATCTCACATGAACACTCCAAAACCCAGGATTCGGCAACAGAAGTGTGGAAGATTATGTCGAATGTTGTGTTATTGTGAAGCACGAAAAAAAATCCCACACAATCGGGAAAAATCAATTATGGGCTGTTGGCACAGCTATGGAAAACTTTAAGGACTCATAAAACCTCTAGCACTTATCTGGCTCCTTTTTCAAACCCACCAGGGCGCTGTTTCATAATAAAAGTTAATAGTATTGGTTCATAATACAAGTGTAGAAACAACCTGGTAATTACACTAATACTTTTTTTTTATAAAAGGGAAGACTATCAATGATAGTACAGGAGTTAAAAGATACTAAAGTACAAGTTACTATTATACAAGTCAGTGTAATTGTATTAAGATAAATCTACAAGACTAATAGTATTAGTTTGTACTTTATTATGAAACAGGGTCCAGAACATATCAAATTTGAAATTTGACTACTACAAGAACCGGCATGAAAAAAAGGCATCCATTTTACCCCATTCTTTTTATTACTGTAATGAAAAATATGTATAACTACTAATCAAAATTGATGAGTCTGCCAAGTATACGTAGGGAGAATAAAAATAGCGGGTGTTTAAAAATGCTAAAAAAATTATTCTTTCTTTCGGAGCTTCATATCTTTAAAATTATCAACAATGCTAAAAATTGAACATAATTTATAGTAGAATTTATTGTCTTAAATATGAACCTTAATAGATCTATTTACGTTAAATATTTCTCAAGATATAGCTTTTTAAATAGCAACATTTCATAAAAAATGTACTGAAAAATCAGTAGTTAGTGAATTTATTTTGAAAAATCTAAATCTCAAAAACCATTAGATATAAAAATATCTATTAAACCTCAAATTACCGCTAATTTAATGTACTATAAAGTAGCTTATTACATTCATCTTCGTAGGAGTAGTAGTTTTCATAATATTTGACAAAACGAATTCACAAAATGTTGATATCTAGCTGTTCGAATAAAAATTTGGACTTATGAAAAAATATATCTTAAAACCATAGGACGTACAGATGTCTGACAGCACTCAAACAAAAGCTAGTTAAATTTACTATAATGTAATTTATTACCTTTATCTTAGCAGGAGTAGTAGTTTTCATGATATTCGACGAAACGAATTCACAAAATGTTGATTTTTAGTTGTTCGGAGAGACTTTTTGGATTTATAAAAAACATCTCAGGAAGTATTAGACTTGCAGATATCTGTCAGAACTCAAATTAAAGCTTGTTCTATGTGCTAAAATTTACTATTTTACACTTATCTTCGTAGGGGTCGAAGTTTTTAAAAATTCATATTTCTATTAGAATATTATAGAAACTACTGCCCCTACGAAGATTTGTGTGATACGTGTATTTTATAACACACTAACTATTAAACAGGTGCCATTTTGTATTTCGCCACCTATACTCGGCAGACTCATCAATTTTTAAAAGTCGTTACACATTGTTTTCATAAAAGTAATAAAATATTAGAGTGAACTAACTGACTTTTTTCTTCTCTTGGGCTCTTGTACTAGACGTACCGTAGTCATCCCACATTACGGTGTAGTTTATTATTCAATGATAATACTGAAATTATTCATATAATATTGTATTAACATAGAAATCATTAATAAAACGAAATTAGAAATTAAAAAAACGCCTGTTGAACAGATTCGATACTTAGGAACAAGTATCTTGACAAGAGACTTACTTGGAATCCACACACAAGACTGAAACGACAAAAAACTGCTCGTAGATTCCGATTGCTACAACACTTACTTGACAAACGCTCTAAACTTCCCATTCACTACAAAAAATTAGTATACACTACAATCATCAGACCAATTTGGACATATGGAATTGAGCTCTGGGGCCAAACCATTCTTCAAATTCTTCCCGCATCCAATCGTTACTATCCAAAATCCTA
>NW_027107159.1:1003635-1009730 GCF_000696795.3 Halyomorpha halys | reverse complement strand
GTATATGAAACATACTACATATTTACCTATTGTATTATTTTGTACAGTTGTAAATTACAATTAATAAATAATTAAAAAAAAAAAAGAAAAGAAATTAAAAAATTTAGATAGCTTTGATAACTATTTCTTGTCGAGGATTCTGCATCACTAATCTTCCACTGATGCACCTCTTTGATAATATCAACATGTAAGCGGGTGGTTTTACCAAGCCTTGATATTATCATTATTATTGTTATTACCACTAATCTTGCGGTCATAAATAACTATCAACGTAATTGCTAACAGGCGGTAAGACGGATGCAATTATAACAGCACACACAAACGACCTCGCTAGAAATAATTTGCCAATAACCTTTAATAATGAAGTTACAGTAAACAGTGAATAAATAAAATGAATGAATAACAATTGCAGGGGTGAATTAAATTAGCAATAGACATGAAACCTACTGCAGCTGAACCAGAACGGGTTCCCTGAATTATGCAATTTCTATTACTCACAGTTCATGTAATGTCATACTTTTTAAAAATTATATATTCTTTTTGTAATTTCGTCATTGAAATAAATGATCAATTTTATATATATTTTTTTCTTTTCAACGAGATAATTCTTGGAAATTTTATAAATCTATCGTATCATTACGCTTGTGCGTGCTTATGCTCACGAGCATACTGGACTACTCAACAAGTCACGAGGCAAAACAAGCCACACAAGTCCCAAGTTCGTGAGTAACCGCATGTAGCTGCACGATGAACTTACCGGTAAAGTCAGTATTTTTTTTTATCACTAGATCGACCTTTTAATTTTCTTTATTTATAGAATTAATAATGGGGGATGGAAGGATTTAGCCTCATATAAAAGACACCCCTATGTATTTAAATTATTGAAACTAGGGATGAGATAACGCAAGCAAAATATCTATATTTGATTATAAAAAATTTAACAAATTAAAGAAATAGTAATTATAAAACTATAATGTAGAAAAACATAGGAGGACCTATTTCATATCATATCTAATCAAAAGATATAAAAAAATCATAATAACGTGAAGAAAAGAAACTCCATGACAATCAAATAATAAATATAACAACACCCACCCAACATTAACTAAAATATAATTGGATATACAGAATAAATCGCTTAAAAAAAGTGTAAAACATTAAATAGTCCAATTATCTCCAACTTACATTATAGCTATTAACAAATAATATCTAAATCAAAAATCGATATGCTAAGGCAAAACATCTGAAATTTCTGTTTGATATCAATATCAAACTTTGGAAGCGATAATAAAAGAAAATATCGACATTTCATTTGTAAAAAACTTCAATATTTTAGGAAATTTTTAAAATACAAGATTTAACTTTCATTTTGATAACTGATATTTTAATTGATTATCATTAGATGGATATTTTTTAATGTTTTCGTTATTTATGGAATTTTTTTATACTGTTAAAAATAATTTACGTGTAAGTTCTGAGGTGTGTGATTATTTTCAGAGAGAAAATTACCTATGATTTTTTAGTTTGCATCGAAAATTACAATCATTGCTAATACTTAAAGGTATGGGATTTTTTTTTTAAAATTGGGAAAAAATAATTTTCTCTTTCAAAAAAGCAATATATCGTAGGAAAATATCGATGTTTTGAGTTAATATTGATATAAAAATATCGAATATCGGAGACAGAATATTGATATTTCGATAATATCGATAGCGATATCTCATCGTTAACTCTATAAAGATATTTTTTTTCCCTTTTAGGACAATTTTTTTTTTTCATTACACTGAGTATAGTCCATATTTATCTTGGTCAAGAACGGAAATTTCCTAACGATCAAATAGATTGAAATAACTTTCGACACTTGGAGAAACCTGTCGCTTGCAGTCGAGTTGTTTTCTCTCACGATGGAGACGGTGATAGGTTTTATAAACCACGTCGTTTTATTTTTTTACGGTTTGGTCATTGTAGTATTTTAGCGTTAGATACATTATTTTATTTAAAATTGATATAATTCACAAGAAAATGGCTTTCACAAAAGTATTAAATCAGTTAAAAAATATGTTTCTACTATGCTACTAAATGGATAAAACATAATATATGGTTTGCAGTATAAACAAGATACTGATAAATTCATAGCAGGAAAATAAATTTGAACAGGCAGATAGGCTTGTAGTATCAGTATCAGGTTGTAAAATAAGTTCGTAGCGTTTTTTAGTGGTAATTTCAATAAAAGCTTCTGATTCTTGTAAATATTTTTTATCAATTATATATGACCCATTTTGATCTATTACATGTTGCCATCTTTCAGGTAATTTCTTAATTCGTCCTGCCAAAACTTGTTAAATTTTTGCGCAATGAACTACATTAAGAGTTTTGCAGTCCTCGAGCGAGTTAAAGTGTTTCCCGTTAAGAGAATTTTGAAGGCCCAAAGTAAGTGATAATCTGTTGGGGCAAGGTCTGTTGAATATGGTGGTAAGGTCTGGTAGAGGATCACAGTGGGGATAAAGTATTACCTGAAATATTTAGTCCGAATATCCGAATGTGATATTCGAACTGAATATTCCACATAATACTTTGCTAGAAGGATGTATTAACAGGAGTAATTTATTACAAGGATGAATAACTAGGAGAATTCAGAAGGCTGTACAACGCTGAATCGACAATCGATAAACTGCACCGGGTAAATATTATTCAGGTTATAGCATTTCTATCTATAAGATGGTTAACGTCCGAGAGTAGAACGAAACGTAGATCGTAAGATTGCTATAACTAATTTAGTAGATTTAGGTTTGGATGTGCTTCTTTGGAAAAATTTATGTAGAGAACGATTTGTGGCATCTTCGTCGAACCTTCGGGTTCGCTAAGCATTTAATATTATTACAACACTAGGATATTAAAAATTTATGTTTTATTAATCACTGTCACTCGTTAAATAAAAAATATGAAGTTGTGTTATTATATTCTATTATAAATTCATCTTAGAGGGTTTGGGGCAAATAAGTAAGGGTTTATTCTCTTATAATTAAGATACAAGGTAAGTAGTTATCCTATAAAAAGATGATCGGATATGATGCATCGTTTGGAATTTGTCCTGTACGCATTATTTTTTAAATGCTAATTTACATAAATCGGTTCGATGATTTGGCGCCCGAACAAACACTTAAAAAATTAATCAATCGTTAACAGATCAATCAATATAAAATCGAATCCCGTTGTTAATAAGCCAGCTCCTCGGCTGACAGTTGGCACAATGTGGAAGGCGCTCCACCCACCACCGACACCCCAGCACTTCGCAATGACTAAGCCACAAATTTCCATGGAGACAATACGAAGTGGGTACTATCGATACGTAGGTGTGCTCATCGATTATGCGACTGCTTGGTCGTGAGTACCCTTGAGGATGATGCCACCGACACCTGGTGCTGAATCAGCCGTTCGAAACCGAAAGCACCGCTTTTCCTCTCTTCCTCTGACGCTTGAGGACGTGGCCTTCTCAATAATTTTGTGTCATGACTTCTTGTTCAAAATATATTACATAAATTTAGAGATTGATGTTTTATCATCGGCATTACTATTTGTATATAGGTGTATTGTAATAAAACACTGAAGGAATCCAAACAACTTGTTCTGCAGTATTACTAATTCCTTATGATGAGCAAACAACGTAGAAAGCTGAAGGACTCATGTGAAGTTCAATCAAGACCAATTGTATTTAATGTGTGCTAGATCAATCGCCAAATGACTACGATAATTAAAAATTGGTCTTTTAATGGAAGTAACATTACAATGGTCCAAGTTACGAATGGGATGTTAATGTCTTTGTGAATGAGTTTATTTGTGACGTAATAAGGAGCATCAAGGATTTTACGTAGGATTTTGGATTGTAACGATTGGATGCGGGAAGAATTTGATGGTTTGGTGGAGCCCCAGAGCTCAATACCATATGTCCAAATTGGTCTGATTATTGTAGTGTATACTAATTTTTTGTAATGAATGGGAAGTTTAGAGCGTTTGTCAAGTAAGTGTTGTAGCAATCGGAATCTACGAGCAGTTTCTTGTCGTTTCAGTCTTGTGTGTGGATTCCAAGTAAGTCTCTTGTCAAGATGGAGTCCTAAGTATCGAATCTGTTCAACAGGTACTATAAAAGTAAAAGAAAATAAGATTAGTTCAAGACAATTTAAACTGAAAAATCAAAATTTGAAAAACTTAAATTTGAATATAAGATAAAATTAATTTTAAAAAACCTATAGTACAAACAAATTGATAGAATAATTATTGTTTTGGAATATATCCGTTTTCATTCTGGTCGTTATTGACGATATTCTCATCCTCATTAAGCCTGTTATAACATCCAGCAACCACATTTTTATAATACTCTATGGAATCCATGTTTTTTTAATCAGGTCCAAAATGTTTCTTTGATAGATTGTCAACATCTGACAATTTTGCTGGAGCAAGAGTAACTTACTCTTACTGGTGTAAAATTCGGTGACATGTATGAAATCTTCCTATTTTTCTTTGTAAATAGTTGAAATGCACCAAAATCCTTAAAATAGTGCAACTTAACCCAACTTCAATATCATCTCCAAGTCTTGATACGTTTCTGTTGTAAAAAGTAAAAATATAAAAAGGAAATCGGAAACAAACTGGAATGGAAACAATGAAACCTTCGCCGCGCCGGTGAAACTTTCCGTGATTAAAATTAAGCTTGGATGTATCCATCTTCCTACCGTCCTATTTCGCTCCTGCCCATTATGGGCAACATCCTAGAAAAACTCTTATTAAAACGCCTCTATCCAATCCTTGACTCATATCATATTATTCCTGAGTACCAGTTTGGATTTAGAACATACCACAACAACAGTGTCATCCTGTGGTTGATGTCATATCTTCCACATTGGTGCGCGGGATGTACTGTATGGGAGTCTTCCTCCATTTAAATTAATGCTTGAAGTACCACCAATGGCTGGTCCCATCCCATGATTTTCAAGATTTAATGAAACATACAACATATTTACTTATTGTATTTATTATTTGTTCAGTGGTAAATCACAATAAATAAATAAAAAGCTTAGATGTAGCTGGTTTTGCAACAAATGCACCACTTTCAACACAATTTTCACGGGGAAGGAGCTAGATCTTAGCAGTATGATGCAGTGTATCGAGAGCATGCGAAAAATAGAAAAAAGAAAAAAAAAGTTCAAAAAAATGTGGATAGGGCTGATTTTGGAAGCATACGCTCCATATCGTGTATTCTTAAAAACCATCTTAGGATTTCCCATACGATCTCTTGACAGTCGTTAATATGCCGAGTTGATGTGGCATATCTTCTTTCCGACGGTAATAATTCTTTAATGTCGTTCTTTTCCATGGAAGCGATCACGTGAATAAAATCACTCAATCTTCCTTATCTTCTCACTCTACGATCTTGTATTCACTGTCAGAATACAACATATCAATTTATCGATTTGTATTATCCCTCTTGTGAATCCTCTATTATTCCAGCAAACACTTTCTCCTAATTTGTATTATGTATAATATATTTGTATTGTAAATGTTCCTCTGCATTTTCTTTTAAACATTACTTATTTATTCACCTGCTCCATAATCAAATGACATCAAAGTTACCCCAAAAAAGTAAATTTATACGTGGAAAAATTACAGACATTGTGATATATCAACAAATATACTAAATTAAAATTAGCTTCTACGAAATGTACGGATCTTAGAATTAACGGTTTCATAAAACTATACAAACCGGATAGTGTCTTTAGACCAATTATAAAAAACATAAATGGTCCGATATTTAAAGTATGTCAAATAAAATTAAAAACGCTTTTACGAAATATGACCATTAAAATTTAAAATTCAGATTGCATAATAATTACAAGTTAGATAATTTCCTTTGACCGGGTATGGCATTCCGGATTGCTTTTCAAGCTCAAATCCATATTACCCCAAACCTTATACCTTATCCTCCGCTCCTACCTCTCAGATCGTTCCTTTCGAGTTCGCAGTGGCTCTGAGTACTCAAATATCTACCCCATCGAGGCAGGGGTTCCCCAAGGCAGTGTTCTGGGTCCTGTCCTCTACAT
>NW_027107159.1:992124-1002475 GCF_000696795.3 Halyomorpha halys | reverse complement strand
CCTATTGCCCACAACTGTGTGGCAGATTGTAATATCTATCAATAAATAAATCTAATTAATAATAAAAAAAAAAAAAAAAAAAGATAATTTCCAGTCAAATATGAAAGACAGAAGTGAAAAATAACACTAAAAATGTAATTTAAAAAATATACTGCAAAAAATGTAATAACCAGTGAATTATAGGTAAGATGTTACAAATTTTAAGAAATAGAATAATCACCATAGAAAAAGTACTAAAATATTGTTGCCGCAGCATCGATCAAACGCAACATTGAAAATAAACACGAATTTAAATTTAAAAAAGTAGAGGATGAGTTAGAATATAGAAATTAGAAAATATTTATAATATGTTTATATAAAAGACGTAGCTAAGTTTAAAATTGATATGGGAGGAATTATAAAACATTATGTGGAGATTAAAAAGAAAAAAAATTCTGAACCACTATAACCCATGAAGGGTCAGGGGTGCAATATTCTGTGAGGTTAATACTAGTACTAGAACAACGGTTGTGCAAGGAGTTGATTCCTTCAAAATCACGCTCGAGCAACAGATTTTTACCCAACTAAGAGGCTTGGTGGACCTCGGAGGGAGCCCGAACCAACAGGGCTGACTCGCGGCTACAGTGAAACAGAAAATAATTATCCGCCACAGTCGGTTTCTAAAGCGGTTCCTTGGAGTTAGTAGTATAGTGCATTATTAGTGAGCTACTAATAAAATAAATTAAGTGGATATAATAAATAAAATATATTTGTAAAATAATGATAATTTGTAAAGAACCACATCGCCTTCTATCTAAATTACAACTCCTCTTCGATTTTATTTTATTTATTATTATTTTTTACATTTGTAAGAATCAAGTTCCTCTTTTACATTTGTTTAAATCACAGGTGTGTGTGTGGGAGTGAGGGGGTGCGTTTGTGCGTGCGTGCATGTGTGGTGTACCTTCATCTTAATAGCATGCCATAAGGCGTTGATAACCAAAGGGTTTTACGCCTTTAAACAACAATAAGCAAACAAACCATTTTATAATATTTTGAATGAAACCATTATGATTTTAATTTTATATTTGTTTTCCTAGATTATATTACATAGGCAATTTGCCTGCAAATGATTGATTTTTTTAAAATGAATTGTTACAATTCAATAGTTGGTGTGTTCAAAAATATTGATATATTGGGAGGAAGTAATGTGGCAACATTGTGAAAACAATTTTTAATCTGTCTCCTTTTGAAACGTTGAAAGAATAAAATAAACTGTTGAGAGTAAATTGGGTCATTTGTAATTAGTGTTATTACTACTTTTCATTTCATTTAGTATAGTAAGTTGAGCTTGTTAGTCATTAACCAAGCATTATAAATTGCTTTGTTCGTTATTTTCCTGTCTACATTTCAAATTATAACAAATATTTTTATCTAAATATCAAATTATAATGCAAGTCTGTATTTCTTCAATGATTCATAAATGTGATCTATGCTAGATGACTAAAACACTGTTGGATCTTACTTCATTCTTCTAGCCTAGCGCGGGTGCTGGCGTCTAATCTATTGTTATAGGATTATCTCAGAAGATAATTTCATCAGATACCATTAACAGATCACCAGGATCTCAGCGATATTACGCAATTAATGACATTCCATGATTTACTGTCATCTCATCAATCGATCCCTTTAACATCGCTCATTTATGGCTCTTTTACTGAACGCAATTTATGGGAATAGGATAGTTTTTAATCTGCGATTGCAACAGCAGAGCGCTGGAGCCTGCTGGAATATTTCTTTAATAACCTGTGATCATAAAAGTGGATTGAGCTGGAATTAGTTGCATCAGGGAGGATGAAGGAAGAAGGATCAATTGTCATCTTTCGCTCTGATGAACAGTTCAAAATCAATTTTGATCCAGTAACATCAAATACTTTCCACATTTCTTTTAATACTCTTTCTAAGTTTCATCAGTGTCTTCTGAAGAACCTTACCACTTTTCCTAGCACAAAACATTTGGTAATGTATTCGGGAATTCAGGGATACGGGGTTCTCACTCTGGTTTAATACACTAATGATCTTCAAAATATATTACCTGCCCATCAACGAAATCAGCAGTGTCCAAATGAAAAAAGAAGTATTTTTGGATTCATAAAATTTGAATTAGTCGCATTTAAAATCATTGGTAGGTATCATTTAGCTTGAAACTTAAATACGTTTTAAATTATGATGGCATTGCATGTTGTCACATACATACACATACACTCGCACGTTTATAGTCATGATTTAGTTTAATTAAAAAGTATTTCTAATATTTACGCGGTTTTATTTAAAACGAATGTTAAACTTTGTTAAATACTCACTACATAACGAAAACGAGCTTATCCAAATTAAAAATAATAATAAATAAAGATTATAGTTTTTGGATTTTTTATTTTTGCTTTTAATGAACATGAGAGTAGTGTCAGTTTTTTAAATCTTCCTCATTTTTTCTTCTGCGCATCTAACTTTGGAATTTCTAAAGGTATGTATTAATTATTTTTTTTTTTTACGAATTCTGATGTTGAGTCAGACTTAAAGGTGAATTCATATAGCGCACTTTTTTATATCCTACTTTCTATCATGGAATTAGGAAAACCAATTAAATTTTTTTGTTTTTAACTGTTGAAGAACTTTGAAATAAATCGAAATAAAAACATATAGAATAAAAACTTTATGGAATTTCATTTTCCTCGGTCGGCCGATTAGACTGAAATGGCTATCATAATAAGAAATCCTCAATTCAGAAATGTCTTAACCCTCTGCACATCTGGTGAGACTTAGGTACAATAAGTGATATTTATTTATCTATATTCTATATTCTAAACTAATTTATTTTATTTTTTTTTAGCTTTTATCCATTTCCATTTAAATATATAAATACATTTGTATTGAATGTATGATTTGATATAGGGAGTTGAAAAATTGTTGGGGCCGACAAACCCAACTGTCGAGTTAGGGATTAAATTATGATAACAGATTATATAAAGATAGAGGATTTTAAAACTGATTTAATCTTTAGGGCTTTTTGATTTTTTAAAATATTAAAATTTAGTCGCCCTTTTTGATTTAACACTTCTGATTATAAAACGGCCAATACGAATTCGTATTAGTATCTGATTTTCTATAAGAACTGTTACCATTCCATTGTAACTAATGAAATATCTTGGGAAGCACTATACGTTTTTGATAAAAGTGGATGGATTACTCCAAGATCTTCAAAATACTGATGACAGAAGAATTGCATAGGATAAGAAGAGTGGGAAGATCTAGGACAAGGTAGCTGAATGAAGGCCTACAAATCCTGGAACTGGAGTACTGCATCATAGGACCGGCCAATTGGAGGAGGCTTTTGAAATGAGCCCAAACCCATTGATTGATTGCCCTGCTTATCCCGAGGTAGGTGCGCCGGTGAAGAACTGAAGTTTATGTTGAAAACCATACATAAACTGATATAGCCTTGTGAAAATCTAAGAAAAAAAAGTTTGTATATAGCCAAATTATACTAAAAATGTACATATGAGTTGAAAATAATTATCAAATTGTAAGAAAATCGAAAATAATTAAATTTATGGTACAACAAAAATAATTACTTAATTTAGAAAAAAATAAGCCCTATGTTTTAAGGAAGCTTAGAGTTGTATATTACATATATTTATATAATCTATAATATATAATATATATATTTAATATAATATCCTAAATGTATGATATGATATCATTCAATAAAACGACTCTATTTTGGCCACTTTTCGTATCTTCATTGTTTGCATAGTCATGTCCTACAACTATAAACAGTTTTTTAGAACAATGAATTAAACTAATTATTACAAAACTAAAATGTACAGAGTATAATTTAAGATTAATAATTACAATAACTTTATTTATATATTGTCTATTACAGCCACCATATAATTTAACAACTCTAAACTAAAAAGTATATCATATAATAAGGGATATACTTATTAACAAAAAAATATGTTTTTAATGTTTTATAGATATTGATATTTTTGACCTGGGCAGAATAGCCTGCATGAAGTTTAGAGTTGTTAAATTATATGGTTTCAAAGTGGTATTGAGGTAAGATAAATTATAAATAATAATGTTAAGTATTTTAAATTGTTTGTAGAATCATACATGTAATAGAAACTGTTTTGTAGTAGATTGTCCCTGAAGATGGCCGGATTGGCCGAAACGATGGACGTATTAGAGAAATAAAAAGTTTTGAGACTATAATGGATAGAGTTTGAATTATTTATTTAAAAATAATTACTTAGAATTTATATTGGGTATTATTGATTTTATTGCCATTATATTATGTTGTTGTTTTCCCGTACCTCACACACACACATATGGCGTAAAAAAAATATATAATAAAATTAGTATTTATATAGAGGTGAAGATAGTTGACCGTAGGAATATAAGAGGAGAAGATGGACTTTTAGTATTTGTATAAATATATATTGATAAATTTTTTTCTTCTTTGTTAATATTATGTTTTTTTTTTAAGGATGAGTCAATAAAACAACTGTATTATGGGGACGTTTCGCAACATTATTATTTGCGTAGTGTGGCCTGCTATAGAAAACCAGTTTTATAGTACAATAAATTTCTTTAACTAATTATTATATAAGAAGCACTGTAGCAGCCTGATAAAGGTCGATGCTACTAACTCCAAGGACCCGGGTTCGAATACGGCTGGGCAGGAAATTTTTTCTATTACCGTGAGTCAACCTTGTGGGTTCTTGAGCCCTCCTGGGGTCCACCCAGCCTCATCTATTGGCTACCCTTAATTGGGTAAAAGTCTGGCAGCGAGCGTTATTCTGGCCAAACCACCTCCTTGCACAACCGTTGGTCTAGTAACAGTACTTGCTTACAAAGTATTGAACCCCTGACCCTTCGTGGGCTGTAGTTGTACAGATTTTAATTTTAATTATTATATAACTAAATATAAGTTACATAAGCACACAAGATATAATTAAAAACACTAAATATTAATAGACAAATTACAAAATAGAAATAACGGACTGATTACCTGTTGGAAAGAATGGAAGATTATATTTTGGAAAAACCAAAATAAAACCCTTCTTTACGATGATTTATTTCATTTCCATTCCCTATTCAATTCTGGCTTAATTCTTGAGTTAGTTGTATCACAGCATTGTAGGACACACTGTAATAGATAATATATAAATAAAGTTATAATTATTAATCTTAAATTATACTCTGTACATTTTAGTTTTGTAATAATTAACTTAATACTTAATTCATAGTTCTAAAAAACTGTTTATAGTTGTAGGGCATGACTATGCAAACAATGAAGATACGAAAAGTGGCCAAAATAGAGTCGTTTTATTGAATGATATCATATCATACATTTAGGATATTATATTAAATATATATATTATATATTATAGATTATATAAATATATGTAATATACTACTCTAAGCTTCCTTAAAACATAGGGCTTATTTTTTTCTTAATGAAATTGGGTAAAAATAATTTCGTGAATACGTTTCAAGGATCAAAACAAAAGTTTAACTCATTCCCTAGACGCACACGAAGTATGATTTATGGATAAAAAACAAAACAATCATCTCTTGTCGAATTCATGTGATATACTGTGTTGTCTGATGCTTTTAAAAAATAATAAGTTCTCTTCTTACTTGTTAATTATGCAAGTCAATTTCAACTTTTTATCTTTCGAAAAATTAGAATCACGAGTTATTATGGTATTTTTTCTTTTTGGATTATTTCAAGGATTTTCGTAAAGCTTAAAACAGTTAATTTCATTTGTTTACAAATTACTAGCTATTATTCCGTTTATGCACTTAGGTAGAAATAACCGAATCCATCGGCCTTGATTCCGTACTTCCTTAGGCGCTGCCCAATTTCTGGCGGTGCCGTCGAAGGCTATTAGAGAAGATATTCCCAGCCGTGGCTTCACTCCATAATGGTTTCGATTGGTCAAGCACCTCTCATCCATAAGCTACCAATTCTCAGCTTTGTTTCGATCCGTGTTTCAGGAAATCGTAATGACTGAAAAACGTTTGTCGGTCAGTCGAGACATTGCATCACAAGCCTCAGGGTAATGGATCTTTAAATGGACGAAACGAAGCCTGGCCTCAATAGAGCACTTGGATTCTTTGCTCTTTAACAACTATTTCTAACTTAGATAACCAATTTTGGTGCTTTTTTAACTAATAGTTAAATGAAATCGGAGCATTTTTTTTTTAAATTAAATTATAGTGTGGTATTAATTCCTATATCATTTAACCAAAAAAGATTGCGTTCTAACTGATCCTCTACCTGCTCTTAATGCTAAAGAGGCGGTGAGAGGAATGTGCTGGAATTTATAGATCTCTACTTCAAACTAGACATTTTTCGACAACTTAAGGAGATTTAGGAAGGAGACTTGTGAAGAAGACGGGCGACCAGGAGCACTGCTTGTGGCAGATATGATAGCACAAAAGGGTGTGAGGTGTTAAATTATTTCACCCCCAATTTTGATTACTTTAATGAAAATTATGTATAATTACCAGTCTAAATTTATGAGCCTGCCAAGTATAGTTTCATAATGTAAAAAAAATATTTTTTTATTCGGAGCCGCATATTGTTAAAACACTTGACGACCTAATATAAAATCATTTAAAGTAGAGTACATTTACTAAGATATAAGCCCTAACAGAGCTGTTTACGTTCGGTAGTTCCTCAGATACAGTTTATTTAAAAGCAACATTTCATAAAAAATTACTAAAAATTCTTTAGTTAGTGTATTTATCGTGTAAAATCTATATCTATACCAAGAACCGTAAGGCGTATAGTATTATAACTCAAATTAAAGATAATTTAATGTGCTATAAAATAATTTAAGACGATTATCTTCGTGGGGGCAGTAATTTTTATAATATTGGCTAAAAAAAAATATTTTTGGGAGCGGCCAAAAGAAACAAAAAATAGTTAACAACTATTTCTTACCTGACGTTTCGCCCCACTTTGCTGCACGTCATCATGCCCAAAAAAGATTCTTTTAAAAATAACTAAAAATATGTTAACAATTATCAGTTTAAAACAATTTTGATCCTTCTTTTCCTCTCAACTTTTATTCTTTAAAATTTCTCCAACGTTTCGGCCCTCAGGCCATTCTCAAGGATACCACCTACAAATTTTTTTTTAATTTTATATATTGTTATATGATAAGGTGATAACAGAATCCTAACCTGTTGGAGGTAGGTTCTGTTTTTAAGTTGTAAGTGAAGGAAGGAAAGTGTTTTGTAAAAATGTTTTAAATCTAAGATATACATTTTTTAAAACAAGTTATGTAAGTAAAAAATCTATGTAAAAACAAAATTTCATGAAGTTATCATGATATTATTTTAATGATTAAATTATTTTAAAGATGTGACAAGGGCAATTAGCCTGCAATTTTAAGATTTAAAAAAGAAATCACATCAATATTGAAGGTAGAGCCAAATAAATCAGTGTGTAGTCGAAGGAAATAATGTAATTGTTATATAAAAATAAATAAACTTTTTGTAGGTGGTATCCATGAGAATGGCCTGAGGGCCGAAATGTTGGAGAAATTTTAAACAATAAAAGTTGAGAGGAAAAGAAATTGTTTTAAATTGATAATAAACTAAACCACTTTCAAACAAGCATATATAAAAAATAATTAATCTATGTTAACAATGTTAGATAATTAGATACTTAGTAATAAACTAAAGTGGGATTAAAAATAAAAATTAGATGTACTATATAATAAGTCTATATACAAAACAAAAGTCCAATATATAATTTTTATTGTATATCTTATTTGGATTTTTTCACTTATATTTACATAATTTATAATCCCTCCTTAGTTTAATACATTTTATCTTATTGTCCTTCATTGTTACAGCTTTTAATGCCATGATGAAGCTCTGCAAAGTCGTGGGAAAATAAATAGTTGTGGTCCTTCTGTCCGTATCTCCTTCATAATTTTTATTAATTGTTTTCTTTTTCCTCTAATACTACTCCAAAAGTCTAAAGAAAGTAGATTTGAATATCTCACACATATCCCAGAAAATCTTTATAATAATTAACAAAAAATTAAAGTCTCAAGGCAAAAACTAGTTAAGCCACATGGTATTATGGATTTTTCCGTAGAGCAGTTTCAAATAAATAATAGTGCTATATATTATTGGTATTTGACACAGTTCTTATTCTACAACATTCTTGGTAAACTATAATGTTATGGATATAAAATTAATTTCTATAAATATATTGGAATTATGGTCTTAAAGAAACTTGAATAGCTTTATATTTTATATTTTCAAATTTAATTAATATTTTATAAATTCAAATTTATGGTTTGCTACATCCTTGCTCTAACCCGCTTAAATATTATTAATATCTAAAATTTCGTAAAATATTTCTTAAAAATCTTCTCATGTGGGAATCTAAACGCCTGGAGGTAGTCAGTTATTGCTCTACGTCATGGGCAATATGTGTAGGCGATACCGAGAAGGAGAAGTCACTGACTGAGAAATTGCTGTGCGGCACGCTGGAAAATGAAATAAAATAAATAATAAATAAATTTTCATATCATATCATATTGATTAAAATTATTATCTAAGGATGTAGGGATACAAAGAAACCTTTCCAAAAAATCACAACACAGCTGTATTGTATAACTCGAAAGTGAAAGTTTATTTGCTCAATGTTTCATAATTAATATTTTTTCACTTTCGAAACTTATAAATTAACCTGATTAAAAATATAATAATAAGAATGAGCAAAAATTTAAAAAAGATAAAAAAAAAAAACAAAATTCCAAAAAATGAAACCTTTAGTCTCTAAAACACCACCAAATAATTTTTAAAAAATTGATTACTCTAAGAGAAATTTTTTTTTTAAATATAATAAGTAGTCTAGTAGTTGTTCAAAGTTCTAAAATGGAACCGGTATTCAATCATTATTTCTTTTTTATTTATTAACACTAGTGCGACCAGGGCCCTGTTCCATAATGAAAGCCAATAGTATTAGTTCATAGTACAAGTGTAGAAACAACCTGGTTATTACACTAATAGTTTTCATTTTTCTCACAAGTCAGTGTAATTGTATTAAGTTAAATCGACAAGACTAATAGTATTAGTTTGTATTTTATTATGAAACAAGGCCCTGATGATAGTATCTAACAGTCAGTGCCAAGATAACGTAAGACAATGATAAATAAGACATGCGTTTATTATAGTTTTAATTATTAGTCCATTCTGACCTCTGTTTCATAATGAAAGCTAATAGTATTAGTTCATTGTACAAGTGTAGAAACTGGTGTAATAATTCTAAAACCTATTTTTTTCCAGATAGGAATGACTATTAGTGATATTACAGGAATTAAAAAATACTAAAGTACAAGTTACTATTGTACAAGTCTGTGTAATTGAATTAAGATAAATCTACAAGACTAATAGTATTAGTTTGTACTTTATTATGAAACAGGGCCTGTAGTGGTTTACGTGCTAGAGTAGTAGAATTTATATAGTAAAATTAAATACAATACTTGAGTGAAAAAAAATAATGAAATAAGTTTTGTAAACAAAAATAATAGTACAAATTTACATTTAAAAATTATAAAATTAAGTTAATTAATTCATACGTAGTATAGAGTGAACCTGTCTAATATAACGCAATATACAAGAAAACAATACACTAAAGATCATCTAAACATACAATACAAATAAATAATATAAGAATATAATAAAAATAAAAACCTAATTATGTAATTTTTATCAGGTATCACATACATTCACACGCATATATGTAGCTAAGTTAATTCAAATACAAAATGATATGAGGTCGCTAATTGGAGATAAGAAAATTCACAGGCAGTTATTTAATTGTGGAAAATCACTATTCATAAAATTAAGAAAGGACACAGTATTCTCCTTTTTTGATTTGTTTTATAATTTTTACATTCATCAGTTCTTCTGGTAGACCATTGAGCAAATATGGTTACCAAACTTATTCGAGAAAATTATTTGTAAGATTGTTTATTACACATGTTGACTTATATAATACACGCATATCTGTTTTGGGCCAATTCAGCAACGAATGGGATGTTAAGGTCTTTGTGAATGAGTTTATTTGTAACGTAATAAGGAACATCAAGGATTTTGGATTGTAAGGATTGGATGCGGGAGGAATTTGATTGTTTGGTGAAGCCCCAGAGCTCAATACCATATGTCCATATTGGTCTGATTATCGTAGTGTATACTAATTTTTTGTAGTGAATGGGAAGTTTAGAGCGTTTGTCAAGTAAGTGTTGTAGCAATCGGAATCTATGAGCAGTTT
>NW_027107159.1:991457-991939 GCF_000696795.3 Halyomorpha halys | reverse complement strand
GGGATTTGTCAGGATTTATTTTGATTCTCCAGTTTTGACACCATTCTTCAATAGATGCTATGTGTGTCTGTCTGTAGTGTTTGTGATGCATTAGTTGATCGTTGTTTACAGACAGTATAAATGTGTCATTAGCGTATGTTGTTAGATTGTGTTAGGGTGGGTTGGGATGTCAGCTGTATAAACCGTATAAAGAATGGGACCTAACTACCTAAGATACTATATAAAGAGAGATGAGTTGGATAGGTTATGATTTACTTTAAAGGTTCTATCAGTGAGGTAGGAGCGGATTATAAGGAAATATGTAGGGGGTTGGAATTGACGAAGTTTATAGAGCAGACGTGGATGCCAGACTCGATTAAAAGCTTGTTCAACATCGAGGAAGACTCACGTGCAGTATATACCGCGCTCCAATGTGGAAGATATGACATCAACCACTCGATGACTCTGTTGTATGGTAGAATGAGATGTTCTAAATCCAAACT
>NW_027107159.1:961828-991097 GCF_000696795.3 Halyomorpha halys | reverse complement strand
TCAGGATGGGGGTTAAAAGTTTTGAAGAGGTATTCGCCGAACATTTGAGTTTTATTAGAAATATCAAATTTTAAAATGAAGTTGTACTTAAAATGTTTTATTTCTATATTATTTTTTAGTTGAAACTACATATAAAACTAATTAATTATTAGTTTTAGCAATTGATAGCGCTTCATAACTAAAAATTAATTGTTACTTATTTCAGATAATAGCTAATTTAATTCTAAGAATTAGCTATGGAAAAACAGATAACAACTAACCATTTAGTACAGTTTCCATTAATAATTACATTTTACTTAGCAATAGTTTTTAGTTGTTAGTAATAGATACCGTTTTCTCAACTTTCCCACTGAATAAGAGACAGCTCATGGATTATAAAAAATAGGATATGTAAGAAAAATATTGAAATCTTGTTATCTTTTTTGAAAAACAATGATTAACTCTAATTTGCCAGTTATTCACTTATAAGGCCCATTCTGATGGAATCATAAAGCTATTACAGGCGAAAGATGAAACTTTTTTTTTTGTGGTTGATGACTTACACTCACAGATAATATATTTCAAACCGCTAATACATTTATTTGGACAGCAAAAAATAAAATAACCGGTGAAGGAATAACTTTACTGTTCTTCCCATAGAATAAATAATGCAAATAAGATTAAATTATAATATATGTGATCTCAAAATCTTTTTTTCAACCAGCGGAACGGCCCCTCCCCGTTCCAATAATCCACTAGCGTAAGCCAACCAAGTTACAACCTTCATTGGACCCCTCACCTAACCTTATAATGCCAAAAGGTAATCCAAGGTATCCTTAACACCCAGCCATACATATAGCATACCTCCTATATGTATGTACCAAATATTCACTAACATCATTACAGGAGGGTATGGAAAAAAAAAAAAAAAAAAAAACTCAAAATCTTTCTTTTTCGTACTTCAGTAAAGTAACCTAAAGTAAAGTAACCTCCTTTTTGGTTATATTTATTTATTTCATAGATATTACAGAGAAAGGAAATCTTTCACTGGTATACTTTTATCATTTCTCCGAAATATGTATGTATGATGTAAACGAATATAATAATAAAGGAAGTTACGAAAATTCGTTTTCGTGCATCAGTAAAGTACATATAATACATTTTATGTATTTTTGCATGAAGTACTAATTTTATTTTAATGAAAAGTTCTTTTTTCACTCTTCTGATTTTTTTTTTTATTATATTTCAACTAATATACAGGATATTTCAGGATTAAGAGTCCTTACTGGAAATATGAATTAAGGATCTCAAAACAAAAAAAAATTCTTTATCAAATTATGTCCGTTAATGCGTTGTTCACGAGTTATTCACGTGTAGAGTATTTTCATTGTTACAAATTATTTAGGTTACAATAAATAATTAATGTCTTCCTTATACTTTATTAATGGAACGTGAATATATGCATTCATATTAAAAGTAGATCTAAGTAATTAATTACCTTGAATATTGAGAGGGTCTCGGCATCTTTGTTCCATAGCAGCAGTGGCCAAACGAGACAGAATATGTGTTATTTTTTCGCAAATTACCTTCTTCGTAAAGAATTAAGTTCATTGACCGGGTCAACGCCAACTTTTTGTTTAGTGTCATCCTAAACAAAAAAATATATACTGTGGTGTCAGGTCTGGAGAACGTGACATCACATATCCTGTGTCGTTCGGCCACAGTTACTAGAGCCCGTATTTATGCAAGGTAATTACTCTGAACATATTCCTTTAAATAATTGTTAAAGTCATCGCAATTCGAACAAGTCTTTTTCAAGGAAGCTCCAAAGAGAAACAAACTGGTTCGGATATAAACATTAATTGGGGCGAAGTAAACAATAGAAACATATAATCAAAATAAAACATTTAGAAATAAAGTAATGAATAGGAATTTAAATAAAAGTCATTTAGGATAAAATAAAATAAAAATTATAGCACATTTTGAGGGCTGTCAGTAATACATATTAAATATAATAAAATACCATACAGTATCACGACTATTTACTGTGTGGTGACTCCCATGGGACTGGGGCTTAAAGAGATGGCTCTGAAGAAAGGACGATCGACTCTGACAGGTCAGATATTTGAAATGAAATGAAAATCAATCTTTATTCAGGGATGCTTAGTCCCATAAGAATAACAACTCGAACAGTTTTAGCAGCTCTTGTTTGGCTAAATTGACTTTGAAACATAATTAAATGGATCTATCACAATATTTAAATAAATTAAAATATAAACAAAAATATATGCTTATAATGTGTTCTATTATTTACAAGCTCATGGTAGTTTGATAGTCTAGGAAATGGATGTATAGTTGTTACCTGAATCGAGAGCCTCAGTGAAAGATTTTCCTCTTGCCAGGTATAATATGCGCTGGGAAAATTAATTTTGGGTTGGAATGATTACAGAAATATATTTGAAGTCTATATTTAACAAAGAAATTGCAAGCATTTAACAGAACGAAAATATATACATATAAACCAAATGAAAGAATTATAAAAAAAATTAATCTTATTCATTAATAAAAAGGAATAACGACTTAATACTTCACAAACACAAACTAATTTTATAATAAAAAAACAAAAGAAAAATGTCTTCAATGTGCCTTGAGCAAATGTTTATATTTAATCTCAGCAGATGACAGCTGAGAGTTCTGGAAGCACGCAGAATAGGGGCGGCCTCTGTGTGAGAGAAGTGGCTTGGCCAAAAGTCTACCACGGTCTTACAATGGAGCCTGCGACGCTGCGGGGAAAACTAAAACAATGCCGTCATAGCTAACAATCGTAGAATGCCTCTCCTTTACCGGCAAAAAGATCGCACCGCTTTTGTTTACAATCATATGTTTACTTTTAGTAAACAAATGCCTTATAGTTAAAATAAATCTATTTCACATATTAACTAAGCTAATAAAATTATAACATTTTTAATTTAATGTTGCTTCAACAATAGTTGATGTTCGTATGAAGTTACGGAGAATGCTTTACGGATGGATATGGGTATGGAATTCCAAAATGAGGTAGCTTAGACAGCAAAAGATTTTTCAAAGGAGGCAGTTCTGAAGCTAGTGATATAGAGATCGGTAAGTTGGGATCTTGTGTTTAATAGCTGAATGGATATACGTAGGGTAAGAAGGTCAATGATGTAGGAAAGTTTTATGGTTATTAGGGTTTGGAATATAAATGTGCCAAGGAGCTATTGTCTCCGGATATAGGGGTAGAGCCTGCTTTGTTCGAAATAGTAATGTGAGATATGGGAACGCCTAGAAATACCGAAAATGAATCTTATAAAGCAGTTCATTAGTCTTTTTACTCTCTTTTATATTTCGGTTTATAACAGTAGTGTATGCTATCGATGCCAAGATATGCTATAGATGTTGGGTTTCTCCCAAAAGTGGGCCCACTTCGATACTGGCTCAGTAACGTATGTAATAGTCATATTTTAATTAAATCGTCTCAAACGCAGTTAACTGTATTATATAAATCAAAATTAACATCACAATGACCGCAGTGCACTGTCCAAACACGGACAGGATCTGATTGTGGATAGTAAAGATCATAATTAGCAATTAAAATGTTTTTGAACCACAATGGCGTAAATAACACGAAGATAGTGCTGGTAATAACCACAATTATTAATTATAATGTCCATACAAACACTAAGCGATGACTGGGCTGGTAATGAGTTTAAATGGCGACTAATTATTAACTACTTATTTAATGAGCGTAGATCGTCGGCCAGTCACTAGGCAACACCTGCGCAACAACCCTTAGCAACCATCTCTCGTATTCTTAAATATCATAAAACACATAAATATATTTCTTCTAAAATTAAGTAAACTTCTAAAGAAAATGATAAAAATAAATGTAATTAGATTCAAAATTAGTACTATTTAGAAATTAATTATTAAACTTAGTGTTAACAAAAATTGATCCTACTTAATAATGAATTGCTTCTTTGTATTGAGTACTTAAGAAACACTATAGTGTACCAAACCGGTTTACCTCATTTAAAACAAGTAGGGACTCGGTTATTTTTATTCAGAGTAATAAACAAAACGTTTGGAAAGTATAAAATATGAACGGAAAAAAAAAAAAAAATTATCGAGATTTTTTTATAATTCACAACTGTATTGAGGTCAGACCACGCGCAGAGTTACGGCGAATAAGTCCACTCTCACTTTCTATTGCTACTATTAACACATTGTCTTTATATTTTACAGTTGGATGTCCAATTTCGAAAATGGACTTGCTACTTTGGCAAGAATGTAAAGTAAGCCAAATCATTAGAACAACACTTAGAAAGCAACTACTTATCTAACTTCGCTAGATAATTAGAATAATTGGTATAATATTGAGAGTTATTCAGTGTTTAGTTTCGGCAAAGTAAGTTAATCAAAAAGAACTCCTATTATTAATATTTCTTCATTGATAAATCTTTTTCGTTAATGTAATAATTCATTATTAAAAAAAAATAAATTATGCTGATATATTTTCCTTTTTTATTGTACTTAATATTAGAATCTAATATTAAAAGTAGTTAAATGCATTTTCTCTCGATTTGTTATCATAGTTTTAGATTAGTCACGGGTTAGAAATCCAACCGGGTAACTGACTTAAAATCACTATTTTTAACTCTCTAGCATTTATTATACCTACAAGTAACACGACTGAAAATTTATAAAAAATAAGCGAGTATTTTTAGCAACATTAGCGCACCTAGGACTTTGCCTTTGAACTAGTGTTTTATAGTATAATATATAAATATTATTATAAAAAATATCTATACAGCCTCGCATTGAAATTTGAAACAGGTTTATGCCAAAATTTCGAGCAAAATGTTTATGAATTTATTTATATATATATAAAATGAATAAATAAATAAACTAAAATAAAATTGGAAATATTATGAGAATATGGCAAAGCAGGTATGTTGAGGTAGGTTAAACAGTGTTTTGTTCACATTGTAATACCTGTGTAAACTGAATAGAATTAGATTAAATGAAATTGGTTAATAATAGATAATTAAACACATTATGATAAAAGTTAATTTATTGGTGCATACTGTTTCCATAACTTAATTATTCTAGGTTATTGACTTAGATAAATTTTGACATGGCTGAATAGCCTACAACATTTTGATAACAATTTTAAATGTGATGTTATAAATAAAGTAAAATAATTTACGATTCAGAATGTTTTATTTTTCAAATAATGTCTAATGATTGGAATATAATTGAAATTGTTAATCAATAGATTCGAAACGAAGGAGTTGCAAGAAAATAAACAGTGTGAGACAATATAGATATTTTTTTATTTTAAGAGATCAAAAATATTTACTTAGAAATTTTGGGGCTCCGTTAAACCTTCGAATTTTTCTCGTATCCAATCCTTACAATCTAGAATCCTTTGTAAAATCCTCAATGTTCCTTATTCTGTCTCAAATAAAATCATCAATAAAGACCTTAATGTTCCATATGTGATCGATTTAGCCCGAATGAGACATCAATCCTTCAATTATTAACCACACAACTCACTAGTTTTTAACTTTGCTTCCTCTTCCATTCTTGACGATCCTCAAGGCGCCTGAAAAGAAGATGGCCCCGAGACCTTCCAATGTGAAAATGTTGTTAGAGTGCTCTAATGGGTAGTTTCTTTACATTCCTGTCTCACTCCATTTTAATCCTACTTCAAATTTACTTTTTTTTATGTACAGTTGAAAATGTCAATTAATAAAAAAAAAAAAAATTATTTCGTTACGATTTAATTAAAGTATATATATGTGAATACAGTGTGAATGTGTTCTATTAGTTATATTACTAATGTCTGAATGCATAACATAATGTAATATTACATAGTATAGGTAAATGAAAAAAAAAACATATACAGTATTATTATTCATTTAATTATTCTAAGAATAATATTTGTATTATTTTTAGTATGTACTTATTGTATTTTTTTTTCTATTTTAGGTAAACGTTGTTTTAGACACTGCATTCCAAGATAATGATGTAAGTAATAAACGATCATGTTGTTAGATTTTTTTTTGACACTGTTTTGTTAATGTTTACTTCTAATGACGGAATTGTATATTTTTGTGGATGACTTCACTGTGCAATTTAATTTTGGAACTGTGTAGAAAAATGTGGTGGTCTGGTATTTATTATGAAACAGTCGTTTCAAATTGGCTGAGAAAAATGTAGGTGAATGATTAACAACACTGCTGATGGATGATGAGTCAAGTCATGTTAACTTGATTACTCCAGGATAGATCATGTCTTGACGAGGAGATTTGTTATTGCCTCCGGGTCATTTTTAAACTTTCAACTATTTATGAATTAAGTTATTAAATGTATCAACTTTGGAATCTTGATGTAACTAGTTCCAACAACTTGCAGTTTATTTGAAAACAGTTATTTAGGCTTGAAGTGTAGATTAAAAAAAAAAAATGTTAATACAGTTTAAAAGGAAATCTTCCATTATTCTGGCGGGTGTTATACCTGAAAGTAGTCAAAAATTAAATTTTTTTTTAGCTTCTAGTATAGCCACCATTTGTATTCCCCCTAACTATTGATCGGTCAAGTAATCAATTTTGACTCTAAAATATATATAGTTCTCGATGAATGGAATATGGTCCGGGTGCGGTAAAAAAAAACTCAGTCGATAATTATACTATTTTATTGAGGCAACGTTTCGTCCCACGTTGCAGGGCTTCGTCAGGGCTAAAAAAGATACAAACACATACAAAAGGAAAAAAAAAGAGAAAAAAACATAAGTGTATAATAACAGGGGTATAAAATGTAAAAAAGTAAGATATAAGAAAAATTAATGGTTGTAAATAGTAAATGAAAAGGGTAATAGTAACAGATAGATAAGAGAAGAAATGTTAAAGAAAATACAAATAAAGAAATGTAAAAAGAAAAAAAAAACACAAATCAAATGATGAGACAGAATGCATACCTGTTTTAACGGCAGTCAAAAATAAAGTGACCGTTGGTATTGGGAGGAGTGGGGACGGCAGTTATGCCACAATAACTAAAATAATTTGTAAAGTAAACATAGTAAAAAAGTATTTAAATTAGGTGAACAATAAATGGTAATATACATAATAGGGGGAGGAGAAATATTAAAAAAAAAAAAAAGAAAGCCAGATAGAAAAACAAAGGAAAAGTAAAGTATAAAATAATGGGATATAATGTGTGTAAGTAACTAAGAAACAAAATATACCAAATGAGCGGGGATACAGAAAAGTGTAAAATATAATAGCAAATAAATAATAAAGTAATTAATATAAGTACACTTAAGAAGATAACACATGAATATAAATTAAAAGATAGATACATGAATATAAATGAAACAGGAAGGATAGTGAATATAAATGAAACAGGAAGGATAGTGAATATAAAAATAAAATAAATAAATAAATTAAATGAAAAATAAAAAATGTGAGAATTTAGAAAAAGAAGAATAAACGTTGAACGAAGAAACGTTGACTCAATAAAATAGTATAATTATCTACTATTTGAGTTTTGTTTTACCGCACCCGGACCATATTCCATTCATCTATACACACGGTCAATCAATAATCTTCCTATATAGTTCTCGTTAAAGTAATTAAAAAAATTGGGATAAAATAATTTATTTTTTTCTTCTCGTGTGCTCTTGTACAACTAGTTCTACTCGACCCTATTGAAGGGTTAATAAACTCTGTCCTCCTCTCTACCAAAAAAAAGGTATTAAAAACTAATCCATTCATTCACCGTATTCATGACTTCTGAGCGATCGAGAAGTGACTTCTATTTCTTTTACTCTCCCCGTTCCTTGAAACGGACCTTTCAAAGTTGCAAACAAAAGACCCGTTGTAATAGAGGACCTCCCTCTCATGACTCACAAATTCCGTGTAGGAAGATGAAGAAGAGTCCCACACAGATGAAGCAATAGCGGGGATAATATAGCGTCATGGAGCCCACGTATTGGAGATATGGCCACTTTTGGAGTAGGCAGAGGGATGGTCTGGAGGCTTATGGAAAATTTTGGAAATTTTCATCATTCTTTGAAGATTTCATTAGAAACAATTTGCTTCATAATATTTATTCTATTGTATCCATTTATGTACTATATTGCTCATTGTAATTATGTTTTGAAAGATATTTCCTTAAAATATCTGAGCTTATTTTGAGAGGGCGATATAGCCATATAATAAAATTCATATCATTTGGAAGAACTAAATCGAACCCTCATATCCTTTCCTGTTCAAAATGAACCGACAAATCCCTTTCTCTTACACTTGATCTACACGTTTGTCACTTGCTGCAAATCCAAGACTTGTAATTCTTGGTAAATAATGGAAGTAACAAACATTGGTATCTACACACTTGTGTGTCCTTTTGGCTTTTGTCGGCTATTACTTTCGATTTACATCATCAAAAAGAACACAAAGTTAGTCGAAATGAAAGGACACGTGAACATCAGTAAAATAGGTAGTAGATTACAAAAATTCATAGCAATGTTATACATAGCCTGTAAATTCCACTTTTGTTCTTGAATTTTTATCAGAAACTTAATAATTTAAATACCTAGATATATAATGTCTTTATAAATGTATATTTTAGGGTTAATAAAAAATAAACCGGTAAAATTAATTAACATGATTTGAAACAACGTATTTATACTAAAGCGATAGGATTTTAAAATACACAATCTTAAACTAGAGTTAATTATTAAATCCGAAGGTTAGGGAAATTCTTCAATTCATAAAAACTAGGATTAGAAATAATTATCTGTTGATAGTTCTAAAACAATGTGAATTGAACTCAAATGTGTCGATCTAGCACAAGCCCTTTGATTTGTGTCCAAAAACCGACACCCAACGAGCCGGCCGCAAATTCAAACCAACTAATACCAGTAAATCTAAAGAACTTATCAACATGCTTGCGCACGTGCGAATTAGCTATAGTTTGACAAACGTGTAGAGGTATCTTTACAGGATGACTAGTAAACTAGTACTCTTATTAATTGCTCCATTAATTGGATAGGTGTCTTTTTGAGAGAAAGCTTAACCTTTTTTCTTCTTTTAAATTTAGAAATTTTAACGATGATATTTTTGTTGATAGATTCTTCTTCGGAGTGCGCGCGATATATATATATATACAAGCAAGTAAAAAAAAGGCGAGCCCAAAGGTTCGCTGCCGAAACCATGTGTCGTTGTTTAAACACCTTGACCTATTATTATAACCATTCTGATAAATATCTGCAAGATAAGTCTTAATACAATCCTCCTACGCTTCGGCCTAACCCTAGGGACGTTTTTCCATCCGGTAGTAATTCGTCCGTTTTTAATCCAACTACCTCAATACCCATTTCATTTCATTGCCGCAATGTCATTTCTTCAATTTTATTAATACAGTACAAGCTCCACCATTCCACTTCGTGTGGCCTCCTCAATTTTCTCGTAGACTCATATATATTGGATCTAATGTGCAATACAATACTTTATTTTCAAAGACGTGTAAGTATAATACTTAAATATAATTTATAAAATGCGTACAAATGACGTTGTAAGATGGCATTATGTTCCTAGAAAAGAAAATTGTTTCTTAGTTACCGCATCCGTTAAAAGTAAAGTCCACTGCACATCTACATCCATATCGATAGGTTCGTTTCCGAGCTAAAAAAAAAAAAAACCTTTTGTATGTTTATCAAGTTCTAAATATCCATTTTTTTTTTTAGGCACTGTAATGGGATTCTATAGTTTGGTAAAGCATGATAAGCCCTGTTTGCATAATTTTATAGGAGAGTTAATTTGTAGTTTACCCAGCTTCGAGAAGGGCGTGGAAGGATTGGGAAACAGTAATATTGCGTCAGCCAAGTTTTCTCGCGTATATTAATCATTCTTTTGATTGAGCCTAACTGATAACCAAAACTAAATGTTATATTATTACCCTAGTTTTATTAAAAATAGACGATCTGTTCGGACATACGAGTATCCTGGTTAATATGGTTTTTTAATATAGCGTAAAACTTCATCATCGAAAAAAAAAAACATCGGTTCAACAGAACATTATCAAATGAGCGACTCCTCAAACAAAGTAACACAGACTCAAAACAATGGATTCAAGACCCGTCGGGACGAGAATTATTTGCTTCAATATGATAATTTAGGAAGGAAATTTAGAATAGTAAAGAAAGTAAGAAATCTTTTTGGATTAATTGTAAATTTCAATATATCCCTCCGAGGTAACATTGGGTGTTTATGTTTTTAAAGCTGTAACACATATCCACAGCCATCTCCTTAGCCTTACATCTACATTAATAAAGTTTCAAAAATTAAAACTGAACCCCTACAACCTCTGAAGGATTAGTTAAGTGGGGGAGTGCAGTGTACTTTGTAAGGAATTACTGTTAGTAGACCAACGATTGTGCAAGGAGGTGATTTGGTCAAAATCACGCTGTACTCCCAAATTTTTACCCAATTAGCAATACCCACTTCATAAGGCTGGGTGGAGCCCGGAGGATTCCCCAACCGACAGGACTGACTCATGGCTACAGTGAAACAGAAAATAATTATCTGCCACTACCAGATTAGAACCCAGGTTCTTGAGTTAGTGCCGTACCACTGAGCTAACCACTCCTCTAATTAATTTTTAATTAAATTATTTATTTTAATTAATGCTACTGTCTTGACGTGAACTTACATAATAAGGATCTTTTAAAAACCAAAAACAGTTTATTTAAGATCATTCGTTTGTAATTTTAATTAAATGTGCAGGGAGGTGAATTGATCAGAAGTTGATTTCTGTAATTTGAATTTTTTAATCGAAGTTGTTTTGGTGAGAGAAATAGTAAAAAAACAACTCCCAGCTAAAGATTATTTGGTGAATTAATCCATTTACATTAAAAATGAAGTTTCAGAGTAAAAAATAACTATATACTTAACACCTATTGTGGTTTAGTCTTTTGTTCTATATTTATTTACCAAATCCTAAAACTACTTCTGACATTTTGGAAATGTTCAAAATTCCAAACGAAGAATCACAAATAAACTTTATTTTTTATTAATGGCTTTTCGTGTATTTTGATTTTATCAACATCAAATATCTTGATAGTTTAGTAGGTAACAATATTAGCTGCTCTATTGTCCTGATCCTTATCCTCTAAGCTCGCATCAAGACAGAAGGACCTCCCCGAAGATACAGTAATCTCATACTCGTGGACAACTGTGGGCGAAGATTATGGTGCGGTGGCCCTGTAGACTGGAGGTTGTGCTCAGGGCTGATGTCAGCTGTCGCAGTTCAGGGCCTGTCGCTGTCAACATGTGAAGGACTGTCAGGGGTGATGACGAATACAGCATAATCTGTCTTAATAAATGGTTGTATTTTTCACCCCATGGATTTAGAAATAAATTGTATGTTGGGAGTTTAATTGTTAATACGAATATAACTAAAAATTTATTTTAGAGTTAAGAAAACCGAAAGACACTAGTTAAATATAATTTTACCTCTGCTAAGAAAAAAATCTAGAAGTTTATTTTCAGGATGAGGTCGATGTGCCCTGGCCGATCTATCCAGCAAACAGACAAAACGTTTAGGGACAAAGAAATAAAATTACTAGGAATGTAGATTTAGTTTATAGTTAAAATGTTTGAAGTAATGCTCTCACTATATGCTGGATTTCGAAATCACGCTGCTTTGGTTAAGGAATATTGTTAAATCAATTACCTTATGTTATATAAGGTAAGTCTAGTCTTCATTTTACAAGATACTGTTTCACTACATTTGCACGAGAAAAGGTCAATAGAGTGGGCCGGAATATCGGCATTCTTTGAATAGTTTTATACTTTTTGCTTAATGTTGTCGGTCATCTTGAAAATCTTTCAGGAATCAGTACAATTAAAACATTGCGCGCACATGTAGATTGTTATGGACGTAGGAGTCCGCAATTGTTGTTATGATAGATTCATACCCTTTCAAGGAGATTTACACTTATATGGGATCTGCGTTGTCATTTGCCGCAAATCCGAGAGTTGTGAAATGCTTGATAAACAAAGGAAGCCAAACGTTTATATGTTCTTTTGACTTTTGTAAGCCATAAATTCAATTTTCATTAAAAAATAGGAACAAAATAAAGGTAGGTTAAATGAAATGAAATGTAAATTATCAGCTCCCCGGGGCGCCGCGGTGCCTTCACAAGGGCGCCAAGAAATATTCAATTAATCAATTCTGCTGTATTCTTGAAATTTTTAATTCTCAAATATTTGCGCCACTAATCGTTTATGCTAACAAAATTCCAAGAATTTAGTAACTTTCCAGTCTTTCATTGTTTTCTTTCCTATCCGCATTTTTTGAAACGACTAATGTGCAAGCATGGGTTTTCCACCCATGCTTTAGTCACTAAATATGAACAAAATGGTAAGTATCTAGTATTTAATTTTTAAATAGGTAATCACTTTTAAAAAGGAAAGTTTTCCAATTTTTCTAGAAAGTCAAATATTTAGGGAAAAAATCTGATTTATTAAGGGCTCTGCGGAAAAATTCTGATTATTTAGGGAGCCGAAAACCGAAAAGGATTAATAGGAATTGTACTTCGCAGCCTATAAATTCAAATTCATTTGAGAATTTTTATGAGAAGCTTTTTTATTTGATTGTCTAGACATTTAGTTTCTTTACAAATACATTTTAACCATCTTAAATAAAAAATAAACTGCTAAATATAATTAACAACATTACAGTCGGAATACGTTGGACGGTGTAAACGGTCTCTTTAAAACGTGAGTGGTGAGTTCGTTGCCAGTCTTAAAAATTGGGATTGAAAAGTTTGTATTTTCTGAATCTGTGTCTTTTTAACAGGTCCATAAATTTGGCAGGTGTATGTCCATATGGGTTTTAGTAAGTAATTTTATACGTTAAGTTTCTGTCTGAAGGATAATTTAGAACGGCTGTGTAGTATAGAATAGAATTTTCTATGATATCATATTTTAAAATATGATGTTTTTTATGCGATGGATTTGAATAAGTTCAAAAGCGTTTACAAATCCTTTTATGCTTAGCGATTTCTGTACGAAGACACTTAAATAAGAAAACTTTTCACGTATAGTTTTAAACCATTTTGTAATTATGATTTAAAATATTCCCAATTTAATTTAAAAAAGAAAAATTCAACCTGTTTTATATCGCCTTGTAACTCTAAAAAAGTTTCATTTATGATTTTTTATTCATAACAATTAAGCGTTATTAATTTTTAAGGTTTTCTGTAGGTGTTCATGAAGGTCGGAACAATTTTCCCGACGGGTTTACCCCGCGGCTCCTTAGGAAACCTTTCTACTCTTGTAAAGAGGATAAATTTCAATTTCGATGGATCAATTAATATCGATATGTCAAGAACCGTTACGATCGAGGTCTCCTAAACAAAAATGGACAAAGTGTTAAATAAAAACCCCCGCCTACTTGGCGCCTGCGTGGGCCTAGTACTTGCGGTGTGGTCTCTGAGCGCATGCGTGGGCAAAACGGCAGCCCCAAGCTGTGAAATAAATTCTGCTATTAATGGCTCGGCATGTTGCAGGCAAAGCTAGCTAAAAATAATACTTTACCTATCTTCGCTAATTAGGAAACGATAAAAAGATTGATCTTTCAGTGCGAAACTCGATCGTTGTGTATTCTTTAACGTCGAACATATGACGATATTGGGTTAACCATAATGGTCCAAGAGGAGAATAAAGACAGTTATTTTACGCCAATTTTTAATGAAAACGCCAAATTTTGCTTTAATGAAAACTATGTATAATGACATTTCAAAATTGATTAGTCTGTCAAGTATAGGTAAGGGGAATAAAAAATTTTGGCTGTATCAAAACGTTAAAAAATAAAATAAATAAACGTCATATATTTTTCATTCATATCATTAAAACTATCTACAACTCTAGAAAAGCTAATAGAACGTCATTAGTAAAGTGGAGCAAACTACGAGCCCTAGTAAAGCTATTTATGTTCAATAGTTTCCTTGTTTTGTTTTTTTAACAGCAACATTTCTTAAAACATGTACTGAAAAATTAGCAATTCCTAAATTTATATTGGGAAATCTATATCTCAGGAACCATATGACGTACAGATGTTTATGAGCACTCAAAATAAAACTACTTTAACGTGTTATAACGTTTATCTTCGTAGGTTTTCTTGATATTTGTCAAAATATATAAACAAGATGATGATTTCTAGTTATTTGGACAAATTTTTTGATTTGTGAAAACCTATATCTTAGATTGCCAGAAATCAAATTAAAGATAGTGTGATGTACTATAAAATAGTTAATAACCTTTATCTTAGAGGGTAGTACTTTTTATGATATTTGCATATTAATTTTTTCCGAACGAATAAAAATCAATTTATTTTTGCAAATATCATGAAAACTAATACTCCTACGAAGACAAACTAGTTTATAGGACATTAAACTTACTTTACCAATTTGGACATATGGAATTGAGCTCTGGGGCTCCACCAAACCATCAAATTCCTCCCGCATCCAATCCATACAATCCAAAATCCTACGTAAATTCCTTGATGCTCCTTATTACATTATAAATAACCTCATTCACAAAGACCTTAACATCCCATTCGTAGCAGAATTGGCCCAAAACAGATATGCGTCTTTTTATTCCAAACTCCTTAACCATCCTAACCCATAATTCTTAATCTTTAATCCTTAACAATCCCTGATAATCCTCCGAGGCGTATGAAAAGAAGATGGCCACGGGACCTTCTAATTTAAATTAATGTTTGAAGTACCACCAATGGGTGGTTCCTTCCCAAGATTTTCAAGTGTGTATGGAACATACAACATATTTACTTATTGTATTATTTTGTACAGTTGTAAATTACATTAAACAAATAAATAAAAAAAACTTACTTTAATTTCAGTGCCAATAGACATTTCATACGGCTCCCGATAATTTTTTTTTAACATTTTGAAACAGCTGCCATTTTTTATTCCCCTAACTATACTTGGCAGACTCATCAATTTTGAATATTAATTGTACATAGTTTTTCTTTAAAGTGATAAAAATTGGGGTGAAATAACTGACCATTGAAATAACTATGATGAAATAACTTTTTTTCCACTGGGCTCTTGTCCTATAATAAAGACTTATGACTCGGTGCGAATCATGCTGTGAATTATGGACATGTGTAACAATAAACTTTCCAAATTGTCTATTTAAGTTCCATCTAAATAGTAATACTGAATTTGCTAATTTGCTTTGAGAAAATTTTCAGGTGATTAACTATTTATTGATAAATCATTTGTGATTCAAAATGTGCTTAAATAATCTAAAGGGATGTTGTAGAAAGATGCCTTGAAGAAAAGCTAGGAGTCATAAATAAAATATATTTGCTCAAGTTGCGATCCTCCTAGAGACAGGTATTGCAAATAGAAGAGGACCAGCCATCAGCGATAATGACCCCCACAGCCGGATACTCTATCATTTGACCAAGATAGCCCGAATAAAAAACTACAGAGAGAGCGATGACTGGGAGGAAGAGTTACCCTTGAGATCACAAACCGCAGCCCTCAAGGACCATAGCATCCATCTCTGCTCTGCGTTCCTGTGGTCTTCGGCAGGACATCATCCTTCTTTTTGTCCATTTCGATTTTTTCTGTGACAGAAACAATGAATAGATTTTTCGGAAACAGGCCTACCGAAAACGGTATTAAAAAGAAATTTAAGAGGAAAAATAGTAAATATGTTTTATTATACACTTTATAATTATAATGTGATAGGACTAAATCTCAGTTTCCACGGTGACGGTGATAGTAAATGTATTGTCACTGTCAGACAGCTAGTCAAGTAAACTTTGACATAATCTGTTTTTACCATTCACTCACCGAGTTTAGATGGTAGCGAGATTAGGTTCTATATCCCAATTTATCTTTGAAATCCCCAGGGGTGATCTCCCAACTTTTTGAGGTTTACCTTTTCTTACTATCGTAATTATTTCCAAGTATCCTTCTTCTACTAAGTTATCCGATCGCCTTAAATTCCAATCCTCTGTTCATTCAGACTAACATACAACTGCTTACTCAACTGCAGTTTTTTATAAATCCTTCCTTATCTGATCTTCTTCTCTAAGGAATTCCATCCCTACTTTCAAAATTCGCTCCAGAACCCTTCAAGATCTTCCTAATCCAGAGTCTATCCACGGCTATCATAACAGAATAAATAATTATCTGCCACCGCCGGGCTTGAAACCGTGTTAGGTTCTATTTGAGAGTCCTCTGTATTACCACTAAGCTACCCTAATCCCGAAATGTTTAAAGTATAACATAACATTATACATATTTAATTCTATATAAATTTATATATGGCATTTAATAGCAGCCAACATTATTTATTTGCCTAACATTAGACATGTTAAATTAGACATGTTAAATTATAATTTCACTTGTTAAATTATATGTACTCCAATTCATCCTAATAGCCAATTGCATCGGTAATTACAAATGGAGTCAATAGAGGATTACATCATAAAACGATTCATAAAGTTCCCCTCCCAGTAACCGACAATGACAGGAGCAGTGACTTATAACTTGGGAAATCCAACCTTAACCCGAAGACTGAAGCTCAGGCTGCTACAGGACATCCTGTTATAAATCCTATATTTATCAATTCTATTATTGACATTGCTTCTTTTTTATTCACTTTTTTCTTCTTTTCGTCCTTTTTTAAATCAACTTTTTTTTCCCATTCGAGGATAATTATTTGTCATGTTAGGTCTACGAATGTCGTTATTTGTATTATTAACCTTACTTTTCTCTCTTATTAAGATTTATTATTTTAATATATTTATTTTATCTTAATTTTTTTTTATTCATAACATATTGTATATAGTGTTAGGAGTGTCTTTTGTATGAGACTATAACCTCCCCCCCCCATAATCAATTGTTAAAAAAAAAAATGTAACTTATATTAACCATGTAAGACATACCTGGCCGATCTAGTATTAAATAAATAAATTCGCTCCACAAAAAAAAAAAATTGAAAACAAAAATTCTCAAAAAGAGGGCATCATTCTAGCACAAATTTTACTTGTTATACCTACATTTTTTCCCCTTAAAATATTTAATGTTTAAAAATAGTACTTTGGCTATTTCTCACCTAAATTACGTAGGCCGAATACTGTTAGTTACCTGAATGAAAAAAAAAACAGAATAAAATTAAATACTTACATAAGAAAAAATATTATATAATATTTATGCCAATTATTGTTGACAGTAATGTTCTTTTGAAGTTACAATAATAATTAAGTACAATTACAGTTACGTTTCCTCTTTTTATTTTATTTTCTTTCATGACATCATGTCTGTGTGTATATCTAATTTTATATTTCCCATATACCCAGATAATTCTAATTTATTTACTATTTTCCTTACCATAATAGTTAAATTACGTTTTTATAAGTCAGAAAGGAAGCCAACAACGTAGGCGGGGGTGTTCATGCACAGTCTGATATAACATAAAATATAATATAACCTTAATTTGTATTTCACCTCCAATCATATTTTTCTTGCTCAACTAAATTTACTAACTAAACTATTATTATAACTATTATTTTAATATTAATTTAAAAAAAAACTAAAACTTCTTATATCATTTCCTATCAATCCAGTTCTAAATAAATCTTCCTTATTTACCATCAGACATTATAAAAAAAAATTATACTTTTAATTAGTATTACCCCAATAAATATATATTTTTTCTATAATTCATTATATTTTATTTTTTTATTACATACTTAAAAGTTACTTTATCATGCCTTTATTATTTTTTTTTTATAAAAGACTTAAAAGCTATTATATCACGATTTGCCATTTTATTATTATGTATTAATTATTA
Source organism: Halyomorpha halys (assembly GCF_000696795.3). Taxonomy (NCBI): domain Eukaryota; kingdom Metazoa; phylum Arthropoda; class Insecta; order Hemiptera; family Pentatomidae; genus Halyomorpha; species Halyomorpha halys. The sequence continues at coordinate 973,200 of NW_027107159.1, read as the reverse complement.
TTTTTTATTTATTGCACTAAGACTCTTACTATTTTTATTATTTATTATTATTATCAATATAACGAAGAATTGGTATGTGTAATTATTTTTGAAGGATACCTGCAATTTTGTAGTATTATTCTAAAAAAGGCGTCTGAAAAGAAGATGGCCACGGGACCTTCTAATTTAAATTAATGTTTGAAGAACCACCAATGGGTGGTTCCTTCCCAAGATTTTCAAGTGTATATGAAACATACAACATATTTAGTTATTGTATTATTTTGTACAGTTGTAAATTACATTAAACAAATAAATAAAAAATCATAATACAAATCAAAAAGTTATAGTATAGGTTTCAGTCTTGATGTTTTACATTTATTATCTCTTATTATACAAGTATTATCATTGCCCTCATAAATATATTTTATTATTATTGCACAACTTTACCTTTGATTAATGTCAGGATGTATGTGATCAGATAAAACGACGTACAATAACTTCAGTTTATTCAACGTGACATTTAAACGGAACGAGACCGGTTTATCGGGTGAAAACGGTCCCATTGGAAAAGGTATAAATCAAGTGAACTTTGATTTAAGAGAAGATTAAAATAGCAGATGCCCATATAATAACAGATCAAAGCCAGATATCAAGGTTCTCAGATACTAAGAAGATTAAGGAGAGCCATGCTGTTAATTTATGTACCTTAAGAAATTTGTGTAGCAAAGATGAAAAAAAAAAATTATGTATCGGCACCTACATCATACTAATGTATTTAGCTAATAAAGATAAAGTTCAATGATGTAAATATTTTAATCATATTTTTAAGGTTGTTAATATTCCTACCAAACATTATAAAAAAACAGAATTTATTTTACGACAATATAAATTCAAAAGAACAAAATATGGAAAGCAATACAAAATAAAAGTACAATAACAATTTAATTGAAATTCATAATTTAATTATTATATAACACAGTATTTTATATATCTAATTTTATAAATTTTATTTCCTTATGTTCCTTATATAAAGAGATAAAAAAAAAAAAGACACGAAAGTAGGTAATATAGTTGACCCTAATAAATGTAATCATAATATTTTAATATCATAATGAAAAATATAATTGTTTATTTTATTATAATTAAAGCTTTAAAATATATACATATTTTTCTATTTTTGCGGCCAAGAAGGTTTTAGTAACAAAACTATTTATTCGTAATCTACGTTTCGCTCCATTTTTCAAGGGTTTATCGTATATGAGGACAAGAGACAAACATAGTAAGATATGATAAAACTATGAGAATAACATAGAAAATTTTTGAAAAGATAATAATCGATATAAATATAGTTAATCATAAATATTTGTTATCACTTCAGCTTCTTATTTTTTCTCTATTCATTTCTAAAGTAATGCATTTGGAATTCTTCCACTCATTACTATACGTGTTTTTAGTTAATATTCAATTCATAAATATATTTATATTTTTTTTTAGTTTACTATGCTTTTCTCTTTTATATAATTTTTTTTATTATATTTCATCTTTTTAACGATTTTCTATTTATAATTTTATCGTATCTTTTAATATTTGTATGTCGTTATCATTTACCTCTGATGTAGCCCTGCGAAGTGGGAAATAAAGTTCGGTTGATTATAAAATGTTTTTTGTTATTAGTGTACCTTTCTTGACATCTACCCGCCCATCTTTCTAAAGTTCATCACATATATTCAACTAATAGTCTTCTAATATTATTTTTAATTTTTTAAGGTTTTTTGATCACAAGGAAGACTGAGAATGGCATGTATTGCGTCTGTACGGTCCCTCCACATATATTGGAGCATTATTTGTTAGGGAACAATTCATGGCAATATTAAAATAAAACAATATTTTTTAAAAATGTATATACGATGTATTGTCGATATATTCCTCTTAGTTATATAACCGTTATAACTATAATAGGAATAATATATATCCCTCATTTGACATGACTTAACGTAAAAATTCTTCAACTTGTTATATGTCATTTCGAAATAAATTATTTTTGTATTATTTGTACCTGAACTTATATTTAAAATTTATCTTTATTCTTAACTTTTTTCTGAAGAAAGAATGATCCTTTTTACAATCTTCACTTTTTTGTTTTTTCTCTCTTTCTGTATTTTTATATTTATTCTCTTTATAACATTTATTTTCATCTAGTGGTATTTCACTCTCTCTCCTATTATTTCGGGTTGATATCTATTATTTTGAATACACATCTCTTTGATATCTATTACTTTGAATATATTTCTCTTTGAGATTTATTAGTTTGAATATATTTCTCTTATCCTCATTCTAGCACTGAAGATGGTCATTTTGATTAGTAGTCGGTGTCTTCCACTAAACTGTACGTATTTCGGAAAGTATATTCAGTCCCATGTAACCACGAAATTCACCATGCAAAAAGCTCTTTCATCTGCACGTGTAAACATAATGAAAGTGTATTCATGACTTGAACAGAGTCTCTAGTTTGCTACAGATGTGGAAGGCACCCAACTACTGTATCAAGTTTCATATTTTTTTATAGACATCATTAATAATCCAATAATATGTTTAAGGAGATATACAATGACATCCGGTCCCTCAGAAGATATAGGAGTATTAGATAGGGATGTTTTCATAACTGTCCATCTTCCATAAATGTTTTTTATTTATTAAATAATTTTTTATTTCAAATAAAATCAAAGTAATTAGGGTGGAGGAAGTAGTATAAAAACTACTATTAGTTTGTGATTATCTTATGAAGTCATCTAATAGCAATCTTTAATCTTAGCAATAGTTTAAATACTAATGCATTTTTTTTTTTACTACGCAAATTATTACATCCATTAGTTGAATGTGCAATAGCTTGATTGCTTGAGCTCCCGGGTGGTCTCAAGTCGGTACTATTGTATGAACAGTAACACAATAATTTATTTTATTATTGTAACACTATTTAAAAATCATATTATTAAAATACTTAATAAAGTGTACTTGAAACTAATGGAATCGCATACGACAGCATAAAAAAAAGAGACTTATTGCATTGTGTTCGCCCGTGGATATGTTACATAGTTCGTGAAGTTTAATTGTGTATGTTTAATCATTGGTTACAGAACATGATGCTGATGATTGGTTTGATATAGATCCGATCGTGCAGATTGTGAAGGCACGTTTTGAAGAAGGCGGTTAAAGTGGGCTTTATATTCAGATAGTCCAATATTATTTTTAGAGCATTTCGAGAGATCTAGAATGGTTTTAGGACATTGGTGGGGTCCAGAGCGAGTGGTCATTTTCGGATTTGTTAATTGTAATCGTTTTGCGAAAAGTGAAGACCGAAGAGATTCTTTCTGAAAGTGGAAGTGTTGAAATTTTAAAAATACCTCAGAATATTATAATGACAGCACTATTAAACTAATTTAGACCAAGTGACATAGCAATGTGGGCAAAATATGTTTGTATGGAAAAATAAAGTTGATATTCATTTTTAGCAATTAGCAAAAAAATATATATATATTTTGCTAAACATTTCCGTTTTACTTAGACGGCTATATACTTATTTTGTCAAAAATTCCAACTTCTTCAAAACAACATCATTAATCTTCACGAAACATGTAAGGCGCTTAGGATTCTCTAAACATCACGAAATGGTACAAATGAGAACTTCGCAAGCAAATTAGAACCAGAGGTATATAATAAATCGTTTGAGAAAGTTTTCTTTATTTTAAACTGTTTTTTCTTCCATATAAAGTCATATAATCTAAAATATATTGATATGAATTTATTTTAGGAATACGGTACATCCTTAGAAAAACAACCCTCAAAAATCACGCCCAAAAAATTCTAATTTTTAATTTATGTGAAAATTCATATCTCAGGTTTTCAAAAGAGGCTAAAACCGAATTTGATTTAATTTGTGCTATAAAATGTTTTTGTTCTACTTTCCTGTTAGTTACTTTGGGTTTTTGTGATTTTTCACACACTTAAACTCATTTAATTAAAATAAAAATAGATTACTTTATAATAAACATTAAATAAATATAGAAAAAAGACAGTATGCGATAACATTAAAAATATGTAAGATATTTATTTTCTTCGGCTCCTAAGGCGCAATGGCAAGAACCCTCGGGCAGGTATCTAATATTTTTTGATTGAGTATCACCAAAACAATAATGAAATTGGAAATTTCACATTGTTTCCGACTATTATAACACTTACTAGACAGTCTAAACTTGCAATCTATTACAAAAGACTGATCTACATGCCTATATTAAGGCTTATCTGACCATACGGAGTTGAGCTTCAGTGCTCCGCTAAATCTTAAAATTTTTCTCATATCTTTAAATCCGAAATCCTTCGTAGAATCCTCAATGCTTCTTACATGGTCACAAATAAAATGATCCATTAACATCTTAATGTTCCAAATGTAACCGATCTAGCCCGAACCAGATATCAATCCTTCCATTATAAACTCCCTTACCACTCAAACCCACTAGTTTCTAACCTTGCTTTCTGTTCCATTCCTGACAATAGCCATGAAAAGATGATCTTTCGTCAAATTTACTTAATCTATTAATATAATCTATATAGTATCTATATTAGCATCCCCGCAATACTCGTTCACGGCCCTCAGACATGTAACTGGCCATCGAACCGCAGCCATTGGTAGATGTTACCTCATCCGTTCCTCTCCCCTATGGAATTCTATTCCCTCCTTTATTCGTAGTTCTAACACCCTTCCAATCTTCAAATCCCGTATCTTCGACTACCTTCTGTGCACCCAATTCCGGAAGAATAACAATTGAAAGTTTCAAAAAAGCTTTATATATTTTCTGTATTTTATGTCTTAGATCTTCTTTTATAATTGCAAATATGTACACTAGCAGAAATTATATCTGTTCATTCATTACTTTTTAGTTTAATTGTATTTGATTTTTTATCTTTTTTTTTCCTTTTATTTACTATCAGAAGTCATCTTATGTTTTATGATATGACAAGTGGTTTCATTTTATTTGTTTTAACATTATTTTATATATTCTGTTAGTTATGGTTGTTTAATTGTATATTTTTAAATTCACTGTATTTTTTTATTTTATGACATCTTGTAATTTCATCTCTATTTTGTAATTTTTTGACGCCTGTAAATTATTCTAAAGTGATCAATCCGAGAATAAATAAAGATTTTTATTATTATTATGTGGAGTTGTAAATGTCCATAAGGATATAATAATACAAATGTATCGCCATAAAAAGTTTCATTGAAATAGGTGATCCCACATGTATAGTTTCCCCTTGTCAGATTTATACTTTTCAAGTCTATACCAGTAGAGCAACTATGTGATATTTTAAGAAAATCTGGGATGTTAAGGTTTAAAAGTGTGTTGAGATGGAATGAACTTTTCGTTATTCTCAACCGGGATACCATGATTTTTTTAGAGGGATCACGTATAAACGAATATCTTCCCAGGAAGAAATGAGTGGAGAACTTTAAATATCCTTTGCACTAGGGAGTCCTAGTAGATGATTTTATCTGGACAGCTTTATACATGAGCGTATAGTGGGGGTAGATTGTATTCATGAACCAGGCGTGCAGTATGCAGGCGATAGGTGGAGCCTAGGTGCCAACTCTCCGGCCTTTTCTTATTGCGGCTATAACGATAGCTTGGCTATGGCTAGCTTGTGTTCCTTATAGGAGAGGCCGTCTTTTGTCTCGGGTCTCCTTAATCTAGGGTGTTGTCTGCATCAGTAGGCGGCGTCTGTGGATTTATCAGACTTAGAGGGTGCTAAGCCGGGGTATAGATATAAAAACAAATTGTACTCTCTTCAAAGGACATAAAAAAAAAAAACTTTCAAATAGTCAAAACATTGCAAGATATTGTGCTCAAGTCAAATAATCACAATCAAAATAAATCTGTATATGTCACATTGACATTTAATAATAAATTCACTGTATTTTACTATCATAACTTATTATAAAAAAATATAAATTTAGCCTAATAAAAAAATAAAAACAGGAGCTGTAGAGTTTCGTCACTCGCGTCGTATTTACCCCTTATTGTTGTTTTAAAAACAACTGAAAAATTATTTACGTATTTATTTAAATAATTACATCCAATGTGGTACCACCAGGAGACATTTATCGGTCGGTGCCAAAATAACACATAAAAATTATAGACATAAGTCAATTGTAATTACTTTGACTATTTTGACTATTAATTGACTAATTTTGACTATTAGGGAGTTGTGGAGGCTATACAATTTTTAAGCTAGGTAAGAACAGTATGAATTGATCTCAAGTATTACAACTAATAAATTAATTAACAACAACTACCAAAATGAAAATAAAGTAAAAAATAAAATAATAATTAATAAAAAAATTAAATTAAATTGAATACAAAATAATAATAATAAAAATATCTCAAAGGAGTTTGAAGTAAATAATAAAGCTGCAAATTTACAATTAGTGAATTAATAAAATAATGAGAATAAAACAAGATGATATTTCATTTAAGATTTCAAGCGCAGGGTTATAACAGTATTTGGTTAATTTATGAGTTTTCGAAACTTTGTGTTGTAAAGATATGAAAAAAAAAATAATGATTTATGTATTAGATGCCTACAATATTGTAATAGATTTTTCTCATAAAGATAATATCGATGACTTATAATATCTATTGTTGGTACACAGATTTAAAACTATAATTAAAAATTAATCCCTTGTCTATATTAATTAAATTATATGATCGGGTTTCTGATTTGACTGGCAATTATATTAACATTATTTCAAGTTATTTTTTTCTATGTCGTCAACACCCTATTTCTGTTCCGTGAATGGGTAATGAAATGATGCGGAAAAATTAAACTTAAGCAAGGAGAACAGTTTTGAGTATCAGAAATGGACTAGCGTAATCCTTTATTCATGGAAAACTCCTACTTACTCAAAAATCCCAGCGGGCTTGTGGGGAAAACCATGAATGAAAAACAGCTAAACGCTGACTATTACACCAAATTTACGACCGAGATTATTTTTATTTTTCATTCAAAGAAATATTTTTGTAGTAAAGAATTCGCCATTAATTATTATAATGAACCTTCATTTTTAGTCAAATAATGATTTAAATATTTTAGTAAAGGTGAAGGGACTACTGTGTACTGGAAGCGAAAACGAGCTAAATTGTAGGCGACTATATATTAAATGCTGTTCTATAACCAGCGAAATTGGGATGCAAGGCGAATGGTCGCTCGAAATCGCTAATGCAATCCGCTTTATCTTTGATGATTTGGAGCGATTACTCCTTAAAGAGTTGGAGCCCAATGCTGCTAGTGGCATCTAGGATCTCCTAATGTTGCTTGATTTCGCTTTACACATTAATCGCTGATTATGAATTCCAGCGAAATCTCTTATTTTTGAACATATTATGGTTTATGGTTGTATATAATAATTACCATCTATATAATAAAACCCGTTCGTAGGTTTCTATAATTGGTAATAATTACGGGTATTGTAAAGTCATAACTTTTTGTCCATTTCTAATGTGACAATTGTGCGATTAAGTATCGTGTGAACTTTTGATCCTGTAGATTTCTAAGTTATTACAATAGAAAATGTCATTGGAACTATGATAGAAAAAGTAAGGCGCATATATAATAATAAATGAAAGATTATATAAGTGAATATTTTTTGAGAGAGTATTAATATGAAATTAATTTCTGAGTAGTTCGGTCTCGGGGTGTTAAATATATTGATAGAAGAATCAAAATATTTTAATATGTCTATCAGTATGTGTTCAACAGTTAAAGTACGTTGCTCTATCTACATGTTGGTCTAGATGTTCCTGACAGTAATTGGTCTTAGGTTATTCGAGTGTGTCCAGTTCGTAGTCTGGCCAGTAGTGTCTGGAGTTTTGGATTGATATCGTCCATAGAAGTACTGCCCTCTTAATTTGTTTTCTGTTGTGTTGATACGACTTGCCTGCCATTTATTTAATAATTGTATTGGTATGAAAGTATAAGGGTCGTTGTAATGGCATTGAAGCAGCCAGATGACGGATCAGTGATGCAGCTTTTGCCGCTTGGTCAGCTTTACCATTGCCCGGGATGTCATTGTGTCCTGGTATCCAATATGAACAAAACTATGCGTAGTACTGTACAATTTAACTTGAAGATTACTTGAAATTTTTTGAAATATGAGTATTGCGACAGGTTGTGTTGTATATACACTTTCAATTGTGACAATGAACTCATAGAAGCTGAGAATAGTAGGATATTCTTTCTGTTTGTTCGTTAATAGGTCCCCCGTAATCCAAGGTAAGTTCCAAGCAGTTCTGCGGTAAATGGATTGCTTGTTTGGGCTATGAAGTCATCTATTATTACTGCGGCTCTAACACAACTCACTTTTGGAACCATCAGTGTATATGAGAGTATATCCTTTTTTTTTGTGAGTATTCCTTGTTTCTCGAGTAGTGATAAAATTTGTAATATATATTGATATTAGAAATATGCCAGGGTAGGAGTTTAAGTATGATTGTTTGAAAATGTTCAGTAATACTTATATATTACAAATTGATGTGCCCGAACTGTGTAACTGTCACTCTGAATTTCCGAATGATGTGGAAGGTATTCCAAATGATTCTGCTAAAAAATTATTGTTGTGGAAAATTCAAAAAATAATTGTTTGTTTCGACTGGCGACAAGCATGTTGTATGAATGAAGTACTGAACAGAATTGTGGAATTACTAAATTGTTTGTGCAATGAAAATGTTTGGAATATTTTAAATTCTTTTCTAGTCGTGTTAGATGAAAGAGAAATAAAAAAGAAATACTGACAGAGAGAGGAAAACACTTTATTAACAATTTTGGTGCTGCCTAACTAATTATATTATATGCTAGTGATTCATGATTTTTTTTTGTTCTTTTTCCTTTATATATATATTTTTTTATCTTTTTATTATTTTCAATTTTACAATTTTCTCTCTTACCCTACTCTTTTTTTCCTTTATCAAACATAGAATTGAATTATAATCAACATTATAATAGATAATAAACATTTTAAACGTAGCAAAAACTCAACATGGTTATCTACAATTACTTTTGATTAACATTTAAAATAGCATTCTATAAATATAATACAAAAAAATGAATAAATACATAAAAATAAAAGTGATAATTATAAAAAGATATCAATATTAGAAAAAATTAGTAATAAATATAAATATCACATTTATTAGTCCCAGCATAAAAGTGTACTAACACCCAATAATCTTGAACAAATTGGCTTTTTTATTCTATAGATCAATATATTTTAACTTAAAAGAAACATTCACTTTAACACCAATAATTATCTAAAGGAATACTTACAGAATATAAAAAATATCATTAAATCTAGATCTTTAGATTGAAAGGAAAAGAAAAACCGAAAATACAGAATTATACAAATTAGAGTTAGTGAGTAACCTTCTCAGCCTGGGGCAGTTCCTTGGGGATCCTTATGTGCGGTAATGTAGATCGGCGGATATGCATCTAGGGTTGCTATTCCTTCACAGATCACAGTTATCAAATGCAATACTCTTGGATTATACTGCAGACTGCAGCTATGAGGTAGTGCGATTTCCATACCCTTTCCGGGTGCATACTGCTCTTTGGTTGCGCATCCAGTGGTCATGTCGATTCATGAATATTTTAGAATTTTAGCTTTTATCAAATATTTTTTTTTAGGGTATCTTATACCAAGCTAAATTGTATTTAAAAGTGATTCTGTAAAAAAAAAAGTTTTAAATTTCCTATTTATGTATGTTATCGTCTGGTGCATTATTCATTTCTTAATATAGAAATTTCTGAATATTATTATTATAAATTATAATAAACAAACAATAGGTCTAATCGCCATTCCTTTGCCAAAGTTCGAATTTTCCATCCTGTTATTAAGTTCATTACTGTTTCTAGCCTGAGAATATTGGCAGACGTTAATCGCTTGATGAAGTTCACTAACTTTATTTGTGGGAGTGGGCAGCTCATTTTTAAGGCATTGTGCTACAAACTCCAAGGACCAAGGTTCGAATGCTTTATGGTGGATAATTATTTTCGGTCTCACTGTAGTCGTGAGTCAGCTCTGTGGGTTCGGAAATCCCCCAGCCTAATAAAGTGGGTACCCTTAATTCGGAAAAATTCGAAGGTCAAGGTGTGATTCTTACGAAATTGCCTTTTTGGAAAACCGTTGGTGTAGTACAGGACTTCCTTACAAAGTACTGCACCTCTTAATGAGTTGTAGTAGTACAGATTTATATATCTTTTCAAATGAGAAATGATATTTCAATTTTTGTAGCAAATATTATTCATTTTATTAAATATGTACGTAAATTGGTTTAAAAAAGAGACTAATGGAGTAAAATAAGCTGTCGAATAGTTTAGTATCTTCAAATAAATTTTTTTTTTTCATTATTTATAACAATAAAGTCTATTTCAGACCAATGGTACCAAATGGATCAAATGGTAATCGTTGAAGCATTACTCCCCTCCCTCCCACCCCCCTAGGCACTTCTTAAAGAAGAGCATTATGAACGCTCTGAAGAGACCATCAAGGCTCGAACTTGAGCTATCATCATCAGCCTTGAGATGTGAGCAAACAATCCGAACAGGCAACGACCACTGATGTCCAGCGGTACTAGTCACTTTGATTGCGAGTAGGGCATGATCCAGCAAATTCCAGTCGAGTGGTAACGTAGAGGATAGCGGATGCTGGAGTCACTGGAGTGTCTACAATGAACTACCGTCTTCGATGTCCTATCTATTTAAGATTAGTATATTATCAAGTCACCTCGTTATAATGTCTGCTGATTTCTACGACTTTTGAGGAAATGCAGTGTAATCTCGGTAATCCGGTAATAATCGGAACTAGCGTAAACAAAAAATTAGTTTTTTTTAAGAAAACTCTGCAGGCAATAATATTTTTGTTTTTAAATTAAACTGATAAATTCCAACAAATCCCATCAAATCACCTTTACCATTCCTCGTAAACCTACTGACTGCCCTACAGTTTCATTTAATGATGTTACTCTTACCCCTTTCAAACAGATCCGCTACCTTGGACTACATTTGGACAAGGGATTAACCTGGAATCTTCACACCAGACTGAAAAGACAGGAAACTGCACGTCGATTTCGACTATTACAGCACTTACAAGACAAACGGTCTAAACTTCCAACACATTACAAAAAGACTGATCTACATGACTGTAATAAAGGCAATCTGGACATATGGAGTTGAGCTTTGGGGCTCTACTAAACCTTCGAATTCCTCTCGTATTCAATCCTTACAATCCAAAATCCTTCGTAAAATCCTCAATGCTCCTTACTTTGTCACAAATAAAATCATACATA
>NW_027107159.1:947252-961573 GCF_000696795.3 Halyomorpha halys | reverse complement strand
AAATATTAAAAAAAAAAAAAATTAAATTGCACATTTGTAAAGGACATTTTTAACTCCCGGATATATAGGCAAGTTATTGAAATCACTGTGGAAATCGTAAGGGATAATGTTTACACAGATTAGATATCCGGCAATCTAAATCCTATGAAAGTGTTCATAATATTTTTTTTTAATTTATAAATACAACATATCTATAAATCTTGTATAAATCATTTGATTCTGTAAAACTATTTTAATTAATAGCAGAATTATTTATTACACAAATTTTGTAGCCGAACTCCATTGAAAAAATATGAGGAAGAAATAAGTACCGATGATGTTAGTTGATGTGTGCTTCCTTTTTCTACCCATGGGTACTTTAAGGGATATTGCAAGTATACACTGTGTGTGCAGAAACGATGGCACCGTGTGCGCATTTAAATTATGTTGAGCGGGGAAGGTCCGCTTTGCTCGTGGTGGTAGAAATTAGGTTCAGACTGCAGAGCCCAAACCTCGTCCCATGGTAAGAACATTTACCAAGGGGACATCTCCTTGCCATCTCCCAGGTGGTGGTGAAGAGGCGATTTCCCGGAACAGTGGGTTGGTGCAGGCCTTCAACCCATCAAAATATTTGATGTGTCTCTGGCCAATGTACTGCGGCACAGAGGGGAACTGGGGCTCATCGTGGATGACAGTGTTTTTAGCCCTCCACCTACTGTTCCTCGTACGATCTGCCGAAGGACAGAGTTCTGGAAGCTCTGCAGTCTGTTCAGCGTGGTCTTGTACATATGCTTGAGCAGAGGCGCACCGTAGAGTTTTGTTTTAACAAATGAAATCATTACTGGAATTGTAAAAGAAAAAACCTATTTAAAATTTTTTAATTTTTTAAAACAAATTTCTAATAAAAATATGTAAAAAAAGACTAAATAAAAATAGTTATATACATTCATATTATTGAATTTTTTTACCCCATTTGCCTAATACTTTCTTTATTCGTAACTTTTCAGTAATCCGAGCACCACCCTCCCTCCAGTAGCAATTAGTTTGGATTAATGAGATTACACTGTAATAGAAAAAATATTTAAAAAATGTTCGCTCTTAAGTGCCACAGTCTGTACACATTTTTAGCTTATTGTTTATTGGAAATTTGTCATTTAAGACACTATAATTTGACTCCTAAACTCCACAACGCCCTTGCCTTTTTCCGCTTCTTTAATCTTTATATCTTCTGAACAACGTTTCGGACTCTTCTCCCTATTATTATGTTTTACAAATAAAATATTTACAATTAACAATATAACGATTAACATACAGTTAGAATCAACAAAAAATTTAAATTGAATTTTAATAAATAATTTACAGATTTATATACAAAAATTGAATATTTAACTTTATATAGATTCACTTCGCTAATTTATAATTATTTACACATCTAAAATGTTTTTGAGATTAAGCTAAAATTTCATATTGTTCTTATTTTTTCCCTTACCTTCTTATTAACATGTGAGCATATGTCATTTTCAATTGAAAATAATTTTTATGTATTCCAAAATGATACGAATATGCCATATTTTTTTATTTATGATTAGTCCCGTTTCCGAAAAATGTTTACCCTAAAAACATAAATAAATTATGTACAATACACAGAAAATTAAATATAAGTTACAGTAAACAAATACACTTTCACACCTATTCTACAATATTTACATTCTGACTGGGGAACTCCAAGCCATACCTTGCCAACCCCATGTGGAAGGCCAAGCTGGGCTCCAAGAGAATTAAATTAAAATTATAGGACGAAAACAAAATAGTATTGTTGGCATATTTTTGAATTCTAAGGTATGCTAATTGAATATCTGTTTTCTACTTTAGGTACTTGATAATTTCAAATAATTATAGATAATTTCAATAATCTCAGATATTCAAATTGCTTATACTATGCATTGGTTCCGTATGGCACTGATTACTTAATTTGTGTTTTGCTTCGTAAATAAGCGAAACTTGAGTCGAAACAACTTCCCTGAGTTTTCGACTAGAATTAAGATAGCCACTCCAAGGCTGCACATCATCGAAATAAAAAAAAAAAATTAATCCTTGACGAAAAAAAATTCGGTTATTTTGATAAATCTATTTCGTTTTGTCATGACGTGAGAGTGAAGAAGCTCATATCAAAGATGGTCTTATGGTTGTATTTAGAAGAGTATTTGCATATTCTCCAAGCCTCTTAGATAATTGCTGAGCTGTAGCAGCGATGGTGACCTTCTCCCGATGATCTTCCATTCGGTTTCGATTACGTCAACTGCTAAAGCCCTTACTCTGTCGTATTACAACTCCATGTTTATCAATTACCGACACGGGCGGCTTTATTAGTAGATAAAAATTTAATGGGAAAGCGATCAAATGATGATTAGGTCGTAAAGCTTGGTAAGGTTTATTGAAAAAAATAGTTGCGGCGACTATTATTGTTCGATTGCTAATTTACTAATGACGTCTATTGTCGAAGCTTGATAGCTAATAAACTGAGGAATGTTGGAAAATATAACACTATCGATGTAATGAAATGGTTAATCACCTTTTCACTGATGAGAAAGGCGTTCATAGTCAACATGATCCTTTACTGCTTTCTATAGTGAAATAGCAGAGTATTAAGGGCATAAAAAATATATTAGTTTTTTTGTGTTTATTAAAAAAAATATACAAAAAATGGTTTCATACGACAATTTAAAAAAACACATATGTACAATGAAAAACATCCATCTCTCGAAATATGTGTAGAATTTTATGTAAAAACATAAATAACAAAACTTAAATAGAAAAAAGTTATATACCTTAAAAACAATGATTTTAATTTGTAGATAATTGAAAATAACAATATAGTATATATGCTAACCAAAAATTAGTAACATATAATAAAATACAAAGCAATAGTCTAGTGTGGTTTAATTCCTCAAATATGAACCAATTGAGCTCTGAAAGAGAATAATTGTTCGACTGCAAAAAAAAAAAAAAAAAATTGTTCTTTACTTATTAATTATTACTGTTATTAATTATTTTTTATTTATTCTTTCTAGACCTAAAGTCAAGTTAAATGGTAAATGCATGAGAGCTCCTAGCGGATTTTCTAAGCAGCTTGTTTTATAACCTTTCTTTCCTTCTTCAACTTCATTTACTTCTAAGTCTTGATTAAAATAATATATTACAACATGCCTAAAGTAAGTGAAAAGTGAAAGTTTGGCTACTGATTGCCTTGTTGATCTTCAAACTTGTGAGGAAGAGAATCAAGATGAGCTAATTGACAACTGACATGACATTATTATTATTATTATTGTTTTGATTTATTTGATTTATTTAAACAATAAATATCAGTCTCAAGAAATTGAAAAGATTATATATAAAGTATTAATGTTTATCTTTTTTAGAAGCAGCAGCTTTTATGACGTTCACCTAAATAAATTTATAAAATATTGATTTTTAATAATTCGGAAAAAAGTCAGCTTTTCGAAAAATTGTTTTTATTGAACATAACGAGCTTGAACTATTGAACGCAAAGAGCTCTATTAGAGCACAGATTTTAGAAAATTTACTTTACCTTAAATAATGTGATATAGTGGGTTGTAGTGTCGTAGGTAGTTTTAAGAATATGAGGCTTTGATGAAATATGAGGAGAAATTTTAGGTTTTCTTGAATAAAATAAGGATGATGACGATTTAATGACATTTACTTTATCTCATGTACTACCAAGGTAAAAAATGAACCATTTTGTTTCAGAAAAAAACGTTTTGTAACCTGTGACATAGCCGCCATTTTGTTTTCCCCCTAACTATGGTTGGCCGAGTCATCAATTTTGACTCTTAATGTATATAGTTCTCATTAAAGTAAAAAAAAAAAAGTAGTATGAAGTAAATTATTTTTTACACCTGTTGGGCTCTTGGGCAACTAGTTCTACTATACCCGTTTATTTTTAATAGCATTCACATTATCGCTTGTACAGTCTAGGTAAAGAATGAACCGTTTTGGAACAGAAAATAACGCTCAATATTTTATGCTTTATTTGCAATTACCTAAAAATTAGTTTTTCTGTAGCTTCCGGAACAGTCGCCATTATGTATTCCCCAACTATGGTTGGCCAAGTAATCAATTTATACTCTTAGTGTATATACTTATGATAAAATAAAAAAAAAATGGTTTGAAACAAATTATTTTTTTCTCCTCGTGTACTCTTGGAGGCTTAAGGCATCTTCAGGATTCATGCTGCCTCAAGTCATAAACATCTTAAAAACACAGTTTGTAAAAAAAAAAAATATTATGAGAGTACTATGCGATGTGCATTATGCATAGTAATGGATCATAAATTAATGACTGACTATCCTGATATCCTAACTTTAGTTGTATACTTAATATTGAGAAAATTTTTGTTTTCTTCTTATTATTGGTTTTTTTTACTTATAAAATTTTGTATTAATTTTGGTCGTATATTCTTTGTGTAACCTGAAAATACTTTGAACATATCTATAAATACCACTTCTGGGATTACCCTCCTCATCGGTATATCCTTATTTGCCAGAAGAATGTCTATCAATACCTAGGGTATATTTATAGCTGATGCGCCACTTCCATTAGCGATAGCCAGCGAAGAGGATAGCCAACTTATCCTTACCCAGAACTGCAGCAATAATAATCCAATGATGTCAAGGGAGATCTGGTCATTGTCTCACATATTAATATTTACCTCCTGCGAGGGAACATCTCCGGGTCCTTCGGAGGATTATCTCACCTCTGGCCTCGGGGTCAAGGAGCCTCCCGAAATATTTTTGAAGTGATTATCAAAACAGCAGAATCGATAAGGGTATAATTCTCCTTTGATTTATGTCTTTTTTCCTTCATTATACTAAGCCACTCAAGAAAAACTTAAGATTATGTTTAACTGCCCAAGAAGAATCTTACAATCTATATTATAAGGAGGAAACTACAGTTGAATAGTAATAAACGCTCCATTATTCTTCCCTGATTGTAACAATAGGTTTTCTTCGTTCCAGGATAAGGCCATTTATTATTTGGGTGGGTTTTGTAGTCTTTGGGAATTAGAAGAATATAAATTTAGCTTAATAAAGAAAAAAAGAAGAAAATCAGAAGCTGTAGAGTTTCTTTACTTACATCGTATTTACCTTTTACAGTTTTTTTTTTTAAACAACTGAAAACGTATTTATGTATTTCATTATATATATCAAGAACAGGGTTATACCAGTATGTTTAATTTATTAGCTTTCGGAATTTTGTATAGTAAACATATGAAATAAAAAATTAATGATTTATTAATCTAACATATCCAATTATAGTGGAAGATTATTGATTGACCGTGTGTATAGATGAATGGAATATGGTCCGGGTGCGTTAAAAAAAAACTCACTATTTGAGTTTTTTTTTTACCGCACCCGGACCATATTCCATTCACATATCCAATTATATTTAAATTAATTTTAGGTAGGTGTTTAATCTTTACTTTACCGTTGTTATCAATTTTTCAAATGTTTTCATTAAGTATGATATGAAATAGGTCTTTCTGTGATTTGCTAGATTATTGTCTTATAATTAATATTTCTCTAATTTGGTTAATATTGATACTTTAGTACTGATATAATATCGATATTGATATTTTAAACTGATTCTGACATGGATGTCAATATCGATATTTTGCTTCCGATATTCCATCCCTAATCTTGAGTAGGAACTGCAAAAATCATTTCCTTGGTGGACAAGCTAATAGGAATTGCTATCGAAATTTGCTAGCAAGAATTAATAGAGTGTTTATTATAATTATATGACTATCATATAATTTCGTCATAGAAGAAAAATCAATTGTTATGAAGAACTTTCATTCAGCAGAAATAGATTACATAAATTCCTTATAAGGCATCGGATGATACCAAGGATACAATGCAATTGCGAAGAAGAAGTTGGATGATGTTGACAGTTTATTAATAGGACATGGGATGCCTTTGCTGCGAGGTAAGGTTTAGGTCACCATCGGTGATGCCACAGGTGTCAAAGGTAACAGATTTATTGTTCGGTTTGTGTCGTCGTGATTCTTCTCTATGGCTTCCGGTATTATCATAATTCTGATAGAACAGCAATGGCTGCATTGCAATGTCAGGAGTAGTATGACATTTAGCATAACCTTCTGCAGGTCTCTAATTTAATTACATTTGAATATAATCATGAAATGAACAAGTTGAAGTAAGATGCAGAAATAAGTGCAGTTTAATCTCGCTAATTCGACCTAATTGCTGCCAGGGTGTTCGGATTACATTCCATATATCTAATTTGAGAATTATTCATATTTATTATCTTTAACTTAAAATTATGTGCATCGAATAATATTATTTTCATTTTTAAACGATATATTTTTGAAAAAAAAATGTGATAAGACGAATTATGTTTGTTAACCTTAATCCGAACGAAGAAATATGACAACCAGATAATTCTTTTCACTACAAAAGGCCGAATTAATGAAACTATACTCAGTATATATTCATGTGTGCGAATAAGATGTACAGATAAGGTTCAGTTACAAACGGATCCATAAAAAGTTAATAAACATTGATCGGACTGATACAGGTCCGAGGGGTAGATGTGTGTAAGTGGGAAGATTGCGGGACGTGTGTAGCTGTGGGTGTTAAAGGCGCCGGTTCGAATATGGCCTGTAACGTCGACTTTTATTTATGTGGTGGTCCCTCGAAATGAAAACTTTACCCTCACCATGGTTATAATAGGGTAGTGTCCAGTAGATAACCCTCCCACCTCCGCCCTAGTTTGTCAGAAATGACCAGGAAGGGGTTCATGAAAATATTTTAAAAAATGTGGTAAAGAAGATTTATCCAAGTCGGTCTCAAATATTCTTGGGCTCTCCTCTGAAGTACTGATAGACTCACCTCTAAAGTACTGATAGACTCACCTCTAAAGTATTGATGGTCTCTCCACTAAAGTACTGATGGTCTCTCCACTAAAGTACTGATAGACTCACCTCTAAAGTACTGATGGACTCACCTCTAAAGTATTGATGGTCTCTCCACTAAAGTACTGATGGTCTCCTAAAGTACTGATAGACTCACCTCTAAAGTACTGATGGTCTCTCCACTAAAGTACTGATGGACTCACCTCTAAAGTACTGATGGACTCTCCTCTTTCCTCAACATTTATTCCATTGCCAAAGATGCATTAGTAAGCGTTTAACAAACCTTAGTACAAAGTTTCATTTAAATTAGCCGTTGAACCTCCATTATTATTGCGATAAGTGCTTGCAAGCTTACTTTAAAATATCTTTTCTAACTAACCGTTAAAAGAGCATATATTTTTTCGTATTTCAATTTATGAGCAACGTATTCTGTGTTACGTTTATATAGACTATCTCTCGATACACTTATCCAAAGTAAAAAAGTAAGTAAGATTTGTTTGTTGAAGGATAACAAGATGTGATCCTGAAGTGGTTTAGCGTGAAGGAGAGCACCACGGATACTTGGGTTAGAAAATGATAGGGTTCGATTTCAGACAGATATACTAAATTTTATTTTCTTGCAGCTCAGAAGAAAAAATCTCAATGTTCCAATCTGGGTAATGTAGCTGTTGAATAACAAGTCTTGATCAGGTTAGGCGTGTAAGTTTTATAACCTACTATATTCCATAAGGTCGTAAAATTAAACGAACAAAACAACATACATATTATGGCGCAACTATGTTAAACCTGTCCAATTTAAATGAAAGCCTACGTTGTTAAAAAGCAATGCTCCACTTTTATTAGAAAAGCCATAATTTTGCTTCTTAAATATGAACTTCCTGCAAGGTAACCTAATATATTCCATAAGGTCATAAAACTGAACAAACAAAAATACAACATTATGGACATATATTTCACATGTCAAATTTAAACGAAAACCCATTCTGAAACGTTGGGTGAAAGAAAGATATGTAATTCCACATTCCAGAAATTTCAATAATTACTTTTTAAATTTGTATTACCTATAATCGCAATAAGTCATTGAATATGAAACTTGAAAATAAAGCATAAATTTAATTATTGTACATGAATGCAGACAAAATATAAGAGGTTTGCTTCTGGGATTGCTGGGAAAAATATTAATCACTTCTTCTACGATGGTTGCCTTCTTTCATTTATTTTCAACAAACATTCTGAGATTATTAAAATGGCGAACTGTAAGTTTTAATAGGGATAATGTAATATAAAAAATGTTCTTTTTTATTTGTTCCCCCTATTATTTTTAGAGATAAGTATATGACTAAAAATTGTGCTCATTGAATCTTATCTTTGTTATAGAATAATAGATATATATATCCATCTTATATGGAAGGTGTTGTATCTTGTGATCCATAAAGATGTCAACTCAACAAAAAAATACAAGACAGTTACCTTCCTTATTGTGGCATATAGATAGAAATAAATCATCTAGCAATCAAGTTCACTATTTTCTTTCTTTTTTTTTTTTTCTTGGGTCCCAAAAATCTAGAGGGGAGTCGGGTTCCCCCCCCCTGCTTTCCTCTGCCTACGTCCATGGCCCTCTTGTACCTTTCAACACATCGTTCCTTAAATACCAATAATAATAATTAGTACACATAAGGTAAATCTGAAGGTATTTATCACGTAACATGGAAGTGATACTTCCTTAACTTAGGCTATGAAATGTCTGACGTAATTTTAATGTGATTAATTACAATAATTTTTCATATTTTAGAAGATTATTTTCCAATGCTGCTTAGGTTAGAAGGATCAAGGTACCTCACAGGACTGGCTTGCTTCACATCAATATTCATGAAAACCTTACATTTTGTTGGGTTCATTTTGTTAATATGGCTAACGTGTAATTTTCACTAATGTAGCTATGGACATCTTTGCTGGACTGAAGTGCCGGAAACTAAACGATGCATATTAAAGTAATTATTAAATTATTCCTAACTGCTTGTACGTGCTCGATGCCTTCTAAATAGCTATTAGGTCAAAACTTCCTGTCTGAAAATATTAATCTGTACGCTTCTAATTTTCTAAGGCTCCATTACTGTTAAACCCCATAATACAAGAAGTATTCATGACCTAATTATTGTAATATGGACCAGACTGATGTTTAGTTGATATTTTTGATTCTTTCGGTCAATATTTTCAATAATGAATCTTTGTAATATACAATATAAAATAAATTAACCTGTCCACCATTTTGTTTAAAATGGGACTACGGCTGAGAGGTTTTAGAATTATTACAAAAAATCCCACAAAAATATTTTATCAGTGACAATATTTCTGTAACCATTATAAAATTATTGTCTATGATTCTTATGTTATTATTGTTTTTATACTTTTTTTTAAAATTTTATATTTATAATTCAAATATGTTTCTTGAGTTATTGAGTATTTATATAAGTTTTGAATTACTTTATTCATTATAACTGCATACCAAAAGTATGATAAAAGATTGAACTTTGAATACAACAAATAACTAATAAATATTTATAGCAATACTGAAACAAACTAGTAAAAACATGTATAAAAAGTAACAATGTAAAACAAATTTGAATACTTTAATTATATAACTAAACAAATAAATAAAAATACTTTAAAGAAAAAAACAAAATTTAAATTTACTACTAGTAGTAAAAGTTAGTACTAGGAAAAAAACGGTTACACATTGGATAAATCAATAGCAAACCTACTTTAATTTCAAAAACCTATTTATTCAGTTCTGGCTAAAACCTGAAGATAGCATTATGTAGTACACACTTTAATAGACAATTGTTAAGTTTTTATTGAACAATGTTTTAATGAGGTGTAGATAGTTGACCGTAGATTAATGATTGGAGAAGTTTGTCAGGGGAGGGGGGTGCGGTCAGCAAAGAACAACATAAATAAACAAAATCAGGCATAAAAAAATAAATAAATATGGTTTTGTTTATTTATGTTGTTCTTTGCTGACCGCACCCCCCGACAAACTTCTCCAATCATTAAACAATGTTTTAATTGCAACAGTTATTAATCATAATTACAGTATATACAATCTTTACACTTTCTTGAGACTGGTTTTTATTGTATAAATAAAATTAATTTTATCCAATTTTAGTATCAAAACAATATAGATTTCTTTAAGTCCGACGTTCCGGCCAATTCGGCCATTCACAAGGACAATCCTAATACGATTTTAGAACTACATCAATTTTAAAAAACTTTTAATGTTTGTCAATTCTTCATATTAAATAAAAAATTAAAACTTAACAGTTATTTTTTTATTTAATATGATGAATTGACAAAATAGGGTAATGATGGACTACAATTAATGACTTAGGCAGAATAGCCCCTGCATAAAAGTTTTTTTAAATTGATGTGGCTTTAAAAGTGTATTAAGATTGTTCTTGAGGATGGCCAAAACGTCAGATTTATAAAGAAATATAAATTGTTTTGAGACTAAAATTGGATAAGATTAATTTTATTTAAACAATAATTACAATATGTAATTATAGTGTTCTATCGATTAGTTGAAGAAAATACTTGTTCTATAAAACTGTTTTGTTTTTCATTGTAACTCTAAATAAAGTTGTATTATTGATTGATCCTGAAGATCCATAAAATATATATATGTTGGGAATAGGCCTCCATAAAGGCCATACTAGCGGGGAGGGGAGGTTGCATGATGTAGTGATGTCAATCATTAAGAAAACTGAGTTGTCCTATTGTACTCCACAAGACTGTGCCGCCGACTCAGAACTGCATCGAATTGAACTTTCACCTGTTATTCTGACTCTAATCCACTGTATCAATTTGTTGGAGGTGGAACTGGAGTAAACCTTATCGATATGTGTGCCTGTAGGTTCTTTTTGCCAAATCCACTGAACTAGAAATTGCTATCCTACATCTAACTAGAGTAGTAATTTCGCAGCAATACCTATAAATTACATCCCAATCCTGGTGCTTTGAAATGATTACTTTATCCAATTAGCCTCTAATATTCTAGACCTTAGACATAGCACTTCGACTGATAGTATTGTATTATGTATTTATATTGTAATAATCTCAGATTCGTTGAGCTCTATAAAAAGTTTGAGAAACATGAACACCGAACATCCACTCATCATAAGAATTCAATCTTTTCTTCTAAAATTATCACAACAAGGTAAATCCATTATTTTCATATGGGCTCCGAGCCACATTGGCATTGTTGGTAACGAGCTCGCAGACAAAGCAAGAGGCACTCACGCTCCCTGGCCGAGGCACCGCCGTTCTTTCCCCATCAGAACTCAGTGCACCACTTAAATTACAAATATTAGAAAAATGGCCGGCCAAGTGGGATGAAAGCTCACCGAGTAAATTAAAAGAAATAAAACTAGCAGTAAAACCATGGTCAACATTCTCGCAACAGCTGCAGAGAGGAAGTTGCTCTAACCCGCTTGAGAATAGGTCATACTCTCCTTACGCAATCTCATCTGATCAGAAAACTGCCACCTCCAACGTGCTAATATTGTCAGTCCATTCTTCCGATTAGACATATTTTGAAGAATGTACTCACTATTTGCCAATAATAAACAGGATAGGACTGACCCCAAATTTATCAGAAGCTCTTACAGATGAGGAAGCTAAAATTACATTAGTGTTTGAATTTTTAAAAGCACATCGCCTTCTTCTCTTCAACTCCTCTTCGATTTTTTTTATGTATTTTTTTTTTTTACTTTTATCCTGCCATAGGCGTTGATGACCAGAGGGTTTTACACCTTTAAGCAACAATCAACAACAACAACTTCTACTGATAGGGTTACATAAAGCGGCAAAGTACTTAGCTATTCCATTCTCCAAAAACAGAACCACTGCGGCTTGATGCATTATTACCGATATTGGTTATCGTATAAAAAATGTATTCAATATGGTGAAATAGCAATATGATAAATAATGCTTGTGCACGCTCAATGCAATAAAAAGACAAATACAAATTTAAATACCACGAAGCTACCATCATCAAGTTATATAGAATAGGTTTTATTCTTCTGTTTGGCACCCGTTGGACATCTTTCCCCATAGATAAAGATCTCCACTAAGGAATGCCAGTTGTTTGTTTAACAACGTACAATCAAACACCATTTGCGTTTTAGCTCCTTACTCACGGTTTGTAAGCGCAGCCAGTGTTTCCTTGAATTCCTGGATGCCTATAAAATAAAAGAAGACAGGACTTTAGGACGAAGCCGCCTACTGGGGTGACTAAGACGACACCCTAAAGAGATCAAGCACCCTTGACACGAGGGGGAGGTCAAGAACTGTGACCTCATCGATGTATGACTTGCGACTGCTCGGAAGTTCCTGACGCCAAGGTCGCGGCTCCATGTCCCGCGGTCGTCGGCTGCTCGTGTCAGCGACTTGTTTCCTCCTTGCACGTACGTCCTTCGGGGGAATGGTGATTTTGTGGTCCTTACTTTTTTTAAATGTTTGAATGTTATGACGAATCTTTCGTTGTCTCGACAGATCCGTGGTGTTAATGGATTAATTACCAGAAACAGCAGAGCATGATGTGGTATTAGATGCTCTGCGATGGAAGGACACCGTGCCAGGTTAAAAAAAAAAATAATTGTCCCCAAAAAATTAAATGGTCCCACCCAATAATTTTGTATATTTTTATTAAAATAAAGTTGAAAAAAAAAATGTTTATTGGCAGCAATAGCATGCGCAATCCTAACGCACTACCCCACTGTTGCCGAACCCCGTATTTTTTATTCCCCCTTCCGGGCATTACTGCCGGAAGGGGGAATAAAAAAAAAAAAAAAAAAAAAAAGGTTTGGCAATAATGTATGAAACGAGTCGATAGAAGAAGGGAACGATGAAGACCGAGAAACACTTGGGATGATGCAGTCAAAGAAGCACTATTGAGTCAGGATTAGGCAGAAGAAGATATTTTAAATCGTAAATAATGTGTAATAAAAATATTCTCTTATAATTGATCATTTGTTTATTTTAATATTTCCATTCAGTTTTATTTCTGTTTGAAAAAACTAAATTTAAATCTATGGTTTACTCAAATTTTGAAACAGCCGCAGTGATTCCTGAAGCCCAGAAGCGGATCTCGATCAAGAGCCAAGTCATCGGGAAGTTCCACTTTGGCTTCTTAAACCACATGATAACACTATACTGACCAGATCTGCACTGAATCAATTTACGATCAATGTTCGGTTGTGCAATCACCTGACACACACTTCCAATGTCGAATGCCGAATGCCAAGCATGCGACTCCTCCAAATGTTTATATGAATTACCAGCAGACCTCCATTCAATTTTGCAGGATCACAAACAGGCTCTAGATAAACTTTTCGAATTTCTAAATCACTCAAAACTTTAATATAAAATTTAATATAATTTGGCCAAAACTTCAAATTTTTCTATAGTTATACATTTAAAGTCGGAAATTAAGGACTATTAAAAATTTCGGATATGAAGGTAATAAAGTCTAATAACAATTTCGGAGATAAAGGCAATAATGACCCCGTAGTGGTTGGTGCCTTAAAATGATAATAAAAAAAAAATCTATGGTTTTTAAATATATGTAACTTATTTCTGTTGTTGCAAACTTAGCAGTTATATAATCATTTTTGTAGTATTTATGGTGGAGTAAAACATCTTGTAGTTCATATGATAACAACTTTAAACTGATAGCAACAACCAGTCTTAACATAATGTAAATGACCTTGACTGAAAATGAATATTTAAGAAAAAAAAAACCTAACGCGTACACCATTGCGATTGGTTCTAAAAAAGATAAATTCTAATTGTGTTCTGTTGAAGGTTAAGGCTGTAGGAAATGATATATTTCTATGGCAGGCATTTCTTCACTTATTTTATTTGCTCTAATTTTCTCTATCTTGAAGTCTCAATCTGCTTAACGGGTCTGTTGCACTAAGGAGGTAAATGGTACAATTTATAGGTGGGCGTGGTGGCTGTTTGTAACAAATTTACAAACAAATTTTATTGGGATCGAAAAAATCCTAAGATCATATAAATTTTGTATATTTCTTCTGAACACTTTAATTTAATTTATAAAAAAATATATTAATTTCATAATATATTTGTACATATACATTAATAATTAAAGGGGAAACTACGGAATTGGGAGAGTCTATTTTAATGAAACGTTTTCTGGTGAGTAGAAAAATACTAGACCTGTGTCCGGGGGTCATTACCAATGCGCCCCAAGAACCGAGAAAAAAATATCTCTATTATATAAAAAAACTTTTAAGTGATAACCGTGTAATATTTTATTATTTTATTTTCCTTTTAATCTATGTGTTATTCTTATTCTCGTAAAATGTATCTA
>NW_027107159.1:937364-938432 GCF_000696795.3 Halyomorpha halys | reverse complement strand
TGAAAAGAAGATGGCCTCGTGACCTTATATTGTAAACTGTTTTAGAGTTCTACTACTGGGTAGTTTCTCTACATCTTGTATCATATCATATGTCATTATGATCAAATTTACTGGTTGTATTTTTTTATACAGTTGTAAATATCAACAAATAAATAAATAAAAAAAAAAATATTTATTTACTCATTTTATTTTATTTATTATTTTTATTTTTTGTGTGAAAGTGTACAATTATCACTATTACTCATTGGCCAAGTTTTTGACAGATTGTAATATTATCAATAAATAAAGTAAAAAAAAAGTATTAAAAATATTTTCAAATTTAAATTAAAAATTGAGTTATTAAAGTAAAGATTTACTATTTTTTTAATTTTTTATCAAACATATTATTTAATAAAACTTTTAATTTATTAATAAATATTACAATTTCTCGCAATCAATTAGTGATACCCCTAAATCTGCAAATTCATTAAAAAACAAATTTGGTGCAATTGACTTTACGCAATATTCACTTACTGAAAACATTCGTATTTTAAGGTTTTTCGAGGTTAAAAAATAAGGAATATCATCTTCAATTTTGCTAAGAACACATTTTAACAAAACGAATGTGATCAGAAGAGTTCGGGAGTTCTCGGCTTTTCCCGATTCGAACTCATTTTGTAATTTGGCCAGAACCTTATACCGTTCCTTGCATGATTAACTTCCCAACCACCCAAATCCACTTGTTTCTAACCTGGCTTCTCC
Source organism: Halyomorpha halys (assembly GCF_000696795.3). Lineage (NCBI taxonomy): Eukaryota > Metazoa > Arthropoda > Insecta > Hemiptera > Pentatomidae > Halyomorpha > Halyomorpha halys. Next base: position 937,691 of record NW_027107159.1, on the reverse strand, counting down.
TTCCTTACCCAATAATCCTCCTTGGCGTCTGAAAAGAAGATGGCCTCAGGATCTTCTCCACTAGAAATGTTATTGAAGTTCTATCAATGGGTAGATTCTCCACATGTTTGTTTCATGTCTTTATGTCACCTACAGCCAATTTACTTGTTGTATATATGTTATACAGTTGTAAATAACAATAAATAAATGATTAAAAAAAAAAAAAGAACTCATTTTGTTAGTTAGCAAATTATTTAATATTTTGTATTCATACATTTTTTATTATTACTAACAATGAGAATTAGTCATTTATTTTAAATAAGCCAAATTATAGGTATTTTAGAGGAA
>NW_027107159.1:932563-937314 GCF_000696795.3 Halyomorpha halys | reverse complement strand
GTTGTACAGACCGAAATGGATTGTAAAAGGAAACTGTAGGGGTGAAAAGAAATTGTTTATTATATCCTATTATTGTATATCTTTTTTTATGATTATACCATTTATGTGTAATGTATATATGTCCAATTACGGATTATAAGTATGCTGTGTGAGATAGCAACCTAATGTATTTGGGCAGCATAGATAAATAAATAAAGTATTTCTCTCAGTACAAATGATTAGCTATGAGTTGTATAATATAATTTTGGAAAATTTGTATATATATTGTGCATTCTGGCACTAATTTGTATATACCGATCCTTCGTCAATAAAACAGAACTTTAAAAAAGAACTTTTCTTTTATTTGAAACTACTTTTGGTCCCTCGTAAAGACATAAAATGTAAAAGATATTAATATGAGTTGAAAGAGCTGAAATTCTATTTTAATGACTTGTTGGATTCGTTTAACATTTAGATAAGTTATGAATTACATATTTGACTGGCGTGAGATCGGTAGAAAAAAAAATTCTGTAAAAATTTAATCAAAAAATTTTTTGTTCAAGGGTCAAAAAATCTGATAACAACGAACCTTGGTTTTTCTTTTAAAAAAATTCTTTGCCTTTCTTTACTTTTATGTTTAAGTGGTGTGCGGGAAGCACTGCGGCTCAGTAGTAAGGCACTACGCTAACAGCTCCAAAGACCCAAGTTCGGTTGATAATTATTTATTCTTTTACAGTAGCCGTGAGTCAATCCTGTAGGTGCGGTGAGCCCCCCGGTGTTTATCTAGTCTCAGTGGGTAAACTTAATTGGGGAAAAATCTGGTGGTCGAGCGTGATTCTGGCACCTCCTTGCACAACAGTTGGTCTAGTAACAGTACTTCCATACAAAGTACTCACCTCTGGACCCTTTATGGGTTGTATTGGTACAGATTTATTTTTAAAAATTTTTATATTTAAGATCATCAATGTTTTGTGTTTTAGTTTGTATGAATATAGATTGGTATGTAATTAAATATCTACAAAGCCTACCCAAAAGAATAATATATGTAACTTCCAAAATTATTCAAAAACAATTTTTTTCGGCTCTATGAGAGCGTTGGTAAGAATCCTCGGACCCGTACCTAGTATTTTTCAATATAATATTACAAAAAAACGTTTTAGTGAAATTGGCGTTTCCACTTTCAGAGCTTACTTTTCTCAGCGTAACTTTACTTAACTATAAATATTGGATGTGCTTGTGTTTGGCCATTGAAAGCAGAGAAAGATATTGTTACTTACAGCTAAATTTATACATCTTTCTCTTAAGTAATGATATCTAAAAACTCCAGATTTGAATCATTACACTTTTGCCTCTAATGGTTCAAATGGTTTAGAAAACTAATGAATAATAATATGAAATTTTATTAAACTATTTCTTACAAACCTTTTCGATTAAAAATCTGTTTCTTTCTTCGGGCACTTACGTGTTTCTTTATTGATGCTCTTCACGAGCATACGGGGACTGTCCATAGAAGTCGCCAAGAATTGCTGCTGTTCTGTTGAAGTATGTTGTAATTTCCTCTTTCGAAACAAAGTAGGTGATGGTCTCCGAACTTAGTCATCGATTTCGAGAAAAAAGAAAAAACCTTAACCAAATCACTAGTTTTTTTTTATATATATTATCAAGGATATATTTTAAAATAATTTCATATTTTTTAAAAGGGGGTGTTGGTTGTGTTTACTATCATTTGTATGTTTTACATCTACGTCATATTGAAAATAATAATATAACAAGTAATCATCAACTATAATAAAGTATATTGTATTAGCTTCAGCCTTTTTATTAATTTATTTCACACCACCAACGTTTCGTAAAACCTAACCATTAATTATCAAGGATAATCTCAAATTTCAAATTCACAGCCTCACATCCACTTATTACACGCTGTTTACTAAAAACGTTTTTATATAATAGAGGGATTATAAGTTACTGTATTAAATAAGACTTGGGAATAATAACCTGAAACTATTTAATAAAGTCTCTGTTAACCTGTGGTTTTGAAATTTGAGATTATTCTTGGTAATGTCTAGGTTGGCCTAAAGGGGATGTAAAATAATTGGTTAAAAAGGTTGAACCTAAAAGGATCTAATTTATTATAATTAATTGGCTGAATATGCAACTTTGCAACAGCTTGTATGTGGGATACAACTTTACAACAGGGTGTACAATATACAAAATACAACAAACATGGTAAACACATCTATACAGAAACTTGAATCTGCTTCAGAGAGAAGATGTATTAACCCATGTTCGCAAAGGCCATACTCGACTCACCCACGGTAATCTCATGAAAAAAGAAAATGCACCGATGTGTCGCTACTGCGGAAACGATCTCACCGTTAGGCATATTCTCACTGAATGTATTGCTCACGAACCAAACCGATTCTCTTCAGATTTACAGGAGATGATGAGAGAAGAACCCACAACAATACCAAAACTTTTTCACTTTTTAAAAATCATTAATATCTATGATCACACATAGTATAACTAATTCCAGCATGTATAAGTGGATGCATAATTTAATATAGTAATTTACTCGTTACGTCAATTCTAATTCTTTTTTTTTTTTAATCATTTATGTATTGTTATTTACAACTGTATAACATATATACAACAAGTAAATTTGCTGTATGTGAGAAAGTGACATGATACAAACATGTGGAGAATTTACCCGTTGATAGAACTCCAATAACATTTCTAGAGGAGAAGATCCCGAGGCCATCTTCTTCTCAGACGTCTAGGATGATTATTAGGTAATGAAGGAGAAGCCAGGTTAGAAACAAGTGGGTTTGGGTGATGGGAAGTTTTCCATGGAAGGAATGGTATCTGGTTTTGGCCAAATATGGGACATTGAGGTCATGATGGATGACTTATTAGACTGTAAGGATTGGGTTCGGGAGGAATTTGATGGTTTAGTGGAGCCCCAAAGCTTAACTCCGTATGTCCAGATAGGAATTCTAATTCTAACTTTAAAAAAATGTTAATTGTAATTGTAAATATGTAATTGTAATGTAACTTTCTCGCTTCGTAATTGTAACTTTATGAACATTTCAATTGTAATCTATCTTGTAAATCCAGGGTAAATGGCTCTAGTGGTCGACAACTTAAATAAATAAAAAAAAAAATTAACACATATATTTATTGAGACATAATATACCCGACTAGTTAAGTATTTTATAGTGTTGGATTATAAAAAAAAGGTTTGGTATATCACATATCTTTAATTTTATATATACACCAATCTTCTACTCCGCAAAGGTCCAATTCATACCATATAAGTTTGGCGATTTTCTTTTTTCTCATTTCTCATAGCTATCTCCTTGATATTTTTATTATATAATGATAGTAGTAATTTTGAAAAAAAGAAAATATTCATATGATACTTAATTTTATTTTTTCAGGTTAAATTATATTTTTTAAGTATGTCGCATTTTGTTTATAGTAAAAAATGGTAATATTTTGGAACGTTAGATCCGTAGAAAATAAATGCCGAAAAAAAGTCTTTCTTCAAGCTTCTTCTCAGGGTAGTAATAATTTTAATTAATTTTATTACTATTATAATTATTATTTTTTTACAAGGGTTGAGAGATTCTTTCCGTTAAAGATGTCGTACTGCGTTGCTAAAAAACTTGAGAACAGAAAAACTTTAGAACTTCAGAAAAATTTAAAAATATTATGTGCGTGAAGGGACAGAAACTGGTATTTATAAGCGTGATCTTACGATATTCTCAGGGAATATTATGCTGAGCACTATTCCAATTACACGATTATTTTTGTGAGTTTTTTTTTATTGTTTTTTAAGTGGGTCGTCTCTGATTAATTTATCTATCATTCTGACAACACCTACAATTTATAAAACTTTTACAGTTTATAAAAAATGGCATAGATTTGAAATAAAACTGGATTTCTTAGCACGATCTCAACAATAAATAAATATTTGTTTATTAAGGAGTAAATAGAATCGTAATCTCAGGATGTGTTCAGTCTCTTCTCTTCTATAAATTTATGCCTTAACTACTTAGCAAATAAATGTTTTATAACAAGTTATTTGAAAAGAAATATTCTTCGACGTCGAAGTATAATTAGTACTAAACAAACACTATTAAATTTATTTATTTTTGTTAAAATAATTACTAAAATAAAAGAAAAAAAAGAAAAGTGCATTATTACAGGAAATCACCGAGGCGCAAGGTTCTCGTTTATGCTAATAGAGTTCTTGAGTCTATTTATAACTGTGTGTAGATAGAATTGTTAAAACAGCGTTAATGGTTACGAAGATTCTTGAAGAAACTCTCATCATTTGTTTGACTTTGAATATTCTCAATTTTAGTTCATACTTAATATTTAATTATTTTATTGTATCTTTTTATTATTGTTATTTATTTTCTTTTTATATTATAGTTAGTATGTATATATGGTCTGTTTGTGTACTTAATTTATTTCTATAAAAGTTTATGAAAAAAAAAATCTCAAATAGTTAAAAGTCCTGAAAATCCTTGAAGATTGAAACGGCAGTGAGCCAAGAGACATAAAGAAAAATAAAATCGACAATTGGAGTTCTGGCAATGGCCGCTCATGAAGAGTGAGTGTGGCTTTAGTGCACTTACTCAGCCTCCACTGGCTCATTACTAGTGACAGGGCTGCGCTGGGATCTTGAAAGGTCCTGTTCTACTCCTCATTTAATTTTTCTGTATATATAAATATAGGGATTTTATTTATTTATTTTAATCCTT
>NW_027107159.1:923849-932513 GCF_000696795.3 Halyomorpha halys | reverse complement strand
GGCCATCTTCTTTTCAGACGCCTCGGAGGATTATCAGGGATTGTTAAGGATGAAAGATTAAGAATTAATGGGTTAGGATGGTTAAGGGGTATTTTTTTTTAAATTTAAGATATAAAAAAAGTTATATTGTGACATGGGTAATTAGCCTGCAAATGAGATTAAAACAATGACATCAGTATTTAAGGTTGTCTATTTGAAAATGGCCTCAGGGCCGAATCGTTGGAGAGTTTTTTAAAGAATAAAGATTGAGAGTAAAATAGATCAAAAAGTGGTGTATAATAATAAAATAAACCATTCTCAAACAATCATATAATAAATAATTGATCTAATAATTTATTCTTATCAACGATTTTCATTCATATCATATATGTGTATTTGTAATCATATTTACCCAATACGTGTTATATTTTCAATTTCACTAAGGAAATCATGTCGTCCATAAAAAGGTTGAAAAGTTTTCACACTGTATTGTTTACTTCATTTTCCTTCACTATTGGTGGATTCATCTCTCTCTGTAGCAGAAACCATTGCTCTATATTGGATACTGCTTCTTTGGACTTTATCAACATGTCCAATATGCCTTTGTGTTACCTCCCTACTGATTTATCCAATTTTATCTATTGTGTAATTTGAATTAAATTTCGTAATTTTTTATGATTTGACTATTTTATTCTCACTTTCTGATTTTTTATGTTATATGGTTAATCTATTTGTAATATCGGCCTAGTTTGTATCTAAATGTTTTGTGTCAGTTTTATAGTTTATTGTGTCTTTAATATTTTTGATTAAATGGATTGCTTCCAGAAAGTTTTTCCTCTTCGTGTTTTGTGTTATGTCTATTATTTTGGGATTTTTGATGTTGAATTTAAGATATAATGTTATGCTGTGGCAAGCCAGTGGCAGTACAATTTATATTTTTACCGTTAGTGACATGTTATTTGATTCTGGTTTCTAGTTTTTTGGATGTCTCTCCAATTATATATTTTTTCACAATTTTCACAACCTATCTTGTATACCGCATTTAACCATTATATTTATTTTGTCTTTCATGTTGGACAGTTTGCGTTGCAACTTATTGTCATTGTATAAACCACTTCTAATATTTATATGATCATATTCAATTAATGTTCTTTTTATTTTATCAGTTAGGCCTGGTATGTATTGTAGTTAAAGAATATTTTATTATTATCATTATTGAATGCTCTGCCTTGCCATTTTTCACCAATATCATTAAGTGTAACCTTTTTGTTTTATTCTTTGTAAAATTCAGTAATTCTTCTCTGACTTCTTTTTAATTTATTAAAAAATCGTATAATTATTTCTATTTTCTTCATTCCATATTATCCATTATCTGAGTTAGGTTCTTTTTTTACTATTTACTCAATTACCATAATAATTTGCTTCATTCTTGTTGTAATAATATATATTATGTTTTAACTATGGTATTTATGTTTAGAAAAATCCTAATTAATGAATCTGATCAAAAAGTCTTTTAATAAGTAAGTGTTATTTAAATTTTAAAAAAAAAGGTTGTTTTTTAATAGATTCTTTATTTTTCTTTTTGGTGAATATTGTTTAACTTCCAAAAACCTAAATACCAAATCCTCATAGCTTCTGTTGTTATGGAATCCTTTTGATGAACGTACGGAGGAGTAATTTCAAAAAAGACTTCTGTTATATGCTGATGAAGTGTGACTGTCCGAGATTAATAGAATTTAAGTTCTATGTTTTGATGCCCAAGATAAATTAAAATAAAATTATAAATAAATAAAACACTGATGCCGGTACTTTGCTCAATAAATAAATAATCCATTTATTGTCCTCTGAACTAGAAATTGTTGGTGGATAGCAATATGGCAGCACTTGTCTACCTCCAAAGGAAAAACTAAAAAAAAAAAAATAATAGTGGACTATCAAGTTTAATCCTACCCTGCAGAACCCCTGATCCTTTGAAGGTCATTCGGGTGTGGTTTATCGACGCTAACCAGCTTTTGCCACTACAATAACAATATTATTGATTATGTATGATCTTTCATTTAAACAATTGTTTTTGCTACTTTATCAATATGAATATTTCAACACTAAAACCTTTATAGGTAATATACAACTGGTAATCGCAGCATACCTTGCGAAACATAAAAGGTAAATAGACATAGTTCTGTTGAACCACTATCTTCACTAGAAGCTTTTCATCCCACACGATATGAAATATGAATTTCAAATTTTTTAGGATCAACGACCCTTTTAAAAGTGTTGAAAGGTCTGTCAGGTACATCTACCACAGAATACTTATTAGAATTTTTTTTTGTCCTTCGTTTTTTTTTGTTTTTTTTAAAGACCATTTGTTTTATCTGTCTTTTACGAAATGGCTTTTTTAAAAAGTAATACGCTGGATTTTTATTTGTAACAAATATTGTTTATACAATATAAGATAAAACATATAGCCATCTGTCATCACTTAAAACTACTCTGAGAAAGGATCACATACATTTTCATGAGCGCTGTTCACCTATGAAGTATGAGTACCAACTAAAGGTTCTGGCAGCTGCAAAAGGTCATTGAAGTTCAGAACATAGACAAATAACTTCCCACTGAAAGTTGAGTAGTTAAAGGCTCTGGCCTAATGTAAAAACCAATCCAAACTTTATCATTTTTGACATATATATTGAAAGTCGTTTCAAAGGAACTACTATGATTAAGGTTAAACAAGAAAATTATAAATATGAAGGATATGTTCTGCGGGAGAAAAAAATAGCAATGAATATTTATTTATTTTCTGCCGACGTTTCGACCTACATAGAAGGTCTTAATGTACCTAATCACCTAAAAGCTCTAGGTGTGAGTGTTAACACAGACTCCTCTTCCCTTTTAACTATCATTTCTATTTTCTGTAGGTTCGTATTCTATTATTCTTCCATTTCTATTTATTCTATTATCCTGTATGTTCTGTTATTCTTTATACTGCTCTCTTGTCTTATATTATAGTGTTTTGTAATGTATATTCATCTTTTAGTCCTCATATGTTACGATGTACCATGTTTTCACATTTGAATAACTTTATATCTTTACTTTATTACTGGCTTATTTCAACCTGTATCATTATATTATATACGCATTTTCCACATTTTAATAGCCTTATATTTATAATTAAGTACTTCCTTTTTTATTTAATTTTGATTACTATTTTTAATTTAGTACTTATTTCATCATTTTGGAAATAAATTTGTCATTACCTTAAAGATTATACTTTAACTTGAGGAGTCTCTGCTTAAACACCCACCTAACAGTTTGATGAAGACCTAAAACATGGTCGAAACGTCAGTAGAAAATGAACAAATAATTATTACTATTTTTTTCTTCCATCTTGACCGTATTATTAATTTTTTTTACTTATTTTATTTTATTGTTATTTATTTTTTTAAATGAAAGTGTACAATTATTAATTATCACTATTACCCATTGCCCAAATTTGTGGCACATTGTAATATTATCAATAAATTAAAGTATACAATAAAAGAAAAAAAATACATTATTAAAATTCATGAAATTTTATGTAGAATTCAACTATGTAATAACGGGAATATGTTCTAATTTGAAAACAACCGTTTCACTATCTCCGTGTGCATACGATCTTAAAAAGAGTAACAAAATTATTCAGTTTGGTTTTAACTAAACAAGCATTTTAATAGCATAAATTTTAATTCCATAGATGATGTTTATTATCATTGATTCTATTCTAGATGTAAAACGTATACATTTTTTTTTAAATAATAAAAATGAAGATTTAGTCGTATACTGTCATATTCTAGTTTTAGAATACCACATATATTATTCCGTTGAGATTCTGTGGAATCTTAAAACAGATATTATCATTTAAAAAATTTATGATCCGAAGAACTGTTGGAAGGGAACGAATTTCGAGATATTTAGCGAAACAGTCTCATAATAATTTAGAAATTAAAATCTTGTTTATTAATTTTATTACAAGATAACAAAAAATAATGTCCCTGTTATTCAAGTTTGAAAAATATTCGTTCTTTATCCCCACAAACTGTATAATTTTGTATAAAAAATGCTTATTCCTAAATGCGTCGAGATTTTCCAACTTCTCTTTTTCATTTCACAACCACGCTAATAGTTATTTAAAGAATCTTCCCACTTACCTGACCTTTTACTGAACATTTTTAATGAATCTGTATAAAAACTTTTAAAAGGAAATATAACTACCTGTCATCAGCGCAGGAAAAAAAAAAAATTAGATTGACTCAGTTCTAGGCAGACATTTTTTTAATATTAACGTTTATATTTTTAATTTGAACCTCTAATTGTTTTTTTAAATAAAATTATGATGCTTTTTTTGCTACACTCATCGTAATATTTTATGGGTTCAGAATTGTGAACATGTTAAACCATATGAAAAGAATTCAGTGAAAAATGTATGAGTAAAACAAACGCTCCAAATGAGTTTTATACAATGATTATATTTGTAAAGAGTTGGGTAGTTACAGACCAATCGGTTTTTAATTGCTAATTACTATTTTATAACTGTTATTAAGGTTGAAAAATCACTGCTATTAAAATAGCAGATTCTCTTTATTCCAAGCTAAAATTAAATTTCAGACAGTTGCAACCTCAGAAAGGAATTGGTGCTGTGAAGTTTAGTTTGCTCTGATTTTGTTTATATTGCATAATTTTATCAGCTGCATCTAGAACTGAAATAATTTAAAACTATAAAAAAATGATAAAATAGTATAAGTATAATGATGCTACAATGATAAGAATATAAAAAATTACGCAAGCTATTAGGTTAAAATGAAAAGTATCGTGGTAACACGTGAAATAGAAAAGTAGAAATGAGAAAACAAAATTTCAATTTCATATTTCAAATTTCAATGCCCATATTTCACACCACACCTCAATAGCTTGGGACTAAACCCGGATATTTCAAAAACCCTTGGAGATGATGATTAAACAATAGAATTAGTGTTTCGGTTTCTAAAATTAAAACATTTACTGACAAAAATATAACATTGTACGGAAGAAAAAAAAAACTAAATAAATAAAATAATAAATAATCAAATTAAAAATAGATAAAATTAAACGAATATAAACAAAATTAAATAAAATATAAATGGCGTTGATGACCCATGAAGTTTGGCGCCGCTAAACAAAAGCAAACAAACAAAATGTAACTGCTAAAAACAGAAAATGAAGAAGTTAGTTAAGATTACATAAGAGTAGAGGAAGACTTTTGTGTTAACGACTGTAAGTTTTTCATTTTAACCTAATAGCTTGCATAATTTTTTATATGCTTATCATTGTCTGTATTATATTTACACTATTTTATTTACTCTTTCCTTTCATTTATGTATTATTTTGTTTTCAATTATATTTACACAATTTTAACACTACCTTAATTTCCTTTTTATAATTTAACCTATAATATTAAAATATTTTTAGTTGGTTTTTGTATATTTTTAGCCCTGATGCAGTTCTACTAAGTGGGGCGAAACGTCGTCAAATAAATAGTTGTTTTCTATTTACTATTTTTGTTTTCTTGTGATCGCACTCCGTAGCATCTTCTTCATCATTTAAATTACTTTCCTTCGAACCTAAGGCCTACGTACAGATTTCCTAGTTGAGGAATCCGCCCTAGGCTTGCTATAGCAGGTCCCGTTCCTCCAGATCTAGATAGCATTGTCCTGCGATATCCGCTGTTACCGAGGCTCCTCTTCCGCTCATTAGGACTAGATAGCTGGCAGGCCTACGTGACTCCGGTCGGTGTAATAGTCTTCGACATCTGATCAGATCTTTCTCTATCTGCAGATTAATATATTATGCTCTACGTAAATTGGAAGAAATCCTGTCCCGGCGGCCTTTGTGAACTAAACGTAAATTTCAAGGTCCAATTTATGAAAAAAACTGGAATTAACATTCTGAAATAGAGTTATTTTTTATTACTTTCTTTATTATTCCATATGTGTGGTATGGCTCAGTGGTAAGCCATTGTGCTGCTAACACCAAGGACCCATTTACTGACATTTGAGAGGCTCCAGAATTCGTTTTGGAATCATCCAAACTTCCAAACAGTTTTAATCCATTGTTGATCTTGATTTGATCACTTGATCCAAGAACTTAAGAAAACTTTTAATAAAAATATTATACCTTTAGTTCAGGAATTTTTTTAATCATTGTATTTTAGAGGCTATATCATTCTAACTGTGAACAGAAATTCCATGACTTTCATTGGATTCTAATTTTCTTAAACTTAATTCAATGATTGTGCTGATGATGATAGTGTTTTCTAATTTTATTGGAAATTCAAACGTTTATTATAGAAATATTCGCACTAAACAGAAAGTACCGTTCTTTGCATCACTGCAGGAGAAAGTATAATGCAACTTTAATAGTCGCTATAACTGGAACGCGACTAGCCACAGAAATTGCTCTCTATAGAGGTTTTTTTTTTTTTATTAAATCACTGCTGTTGTAATGGTAATTATAATAATAATAATAAAACAGTAATATAATTTTTATTTTTAATATTTTGTATTCATACATTTTTTATTATTACTAACAATGAGAATTAGTCATTTATTTTAAATAAGCCAAATTATAGGTATTTTAGAGGAAGATTTATCAAAATTCGCCGTTTATTTATTTCGATGAGGATAGGACATATCTGCTGTAAGAAACACTTTATTGTACCTTGACTTACTAGGTTTATGAAAATCGTTATATCAGTTTTTGAGAAAATATTAAAAAAACGTAAAATTGAAAGTGTAAATAAATTTATAGTCAATTAATAAGTAGTTAAATAAATCCTATTTCTTTCTTTTTTTTTTAAAACCTTTTTAACTTAACCCTAATTCGTAAGGCTGTTGAAGGTGTAAATAAATATAGCAGTCAATGAAGTAGCTTAATAATTTATATTTATTGTTATTTTTTTTAACCTTTTTAAACTTTACCTGAATTCTTAAGGCTTAAATACACTGAATTTTTTAAAGATTCTTTTTAATGAGATAACAGCATTTCGAACCATTAAAACCTAATATTCATAATCAATGCTAAAACATGAATTTAGGAGTATTTTACATTATATAATTAATCTAACTTAAAATTAACGTTTATTACGAATTTTTTTTAACGGCCTTTTTAAAAGTGAGCTTCTGTATTTAAACATATAAAGCTTATCGATATTTTAATTTTATATAATTTAACAAATTTATATAATTAAAAAAACATTATTGCCCCTACTGCAGCTAATTTTCCCACTCTGATGTATGTTTTTGTTTTTCTTAAAGTGTTATTTTTTAAATGTTCTGAATAGTTATTTCGCTGACTGTGTACTATTTGTTCGAGTTAGTGGTTATATGCTTCAGTCGCTCCCAAATATTAGTTAATTTACATGGTATTTTTCCCTTAACGATCAGCCCAAGCAACCAAAGATAGAATTGTGCAGTTTTGTTTGGTATTCTTGTGGCAGAGTGTCTGTGAACCAGATTTCTTTAAAAACAATTAATCAATCACAAGATACTTTTGTTAAATTATAAAATAATTACATTAAAAAATCATGGACAAATGATATGTAAAATTTATAAGGACCTCGACCAAAAGATCTTTTTACAGATTTGAAATTGATGAATATATCCATAAAAGATCGTAAGTAATGTAAAATCAGTCCGATATGTTGTGCTGTAACATCTTGAAAATAATTCTTACTAAAATTTTCTAAATAAAAAACTTTGGTTGAGAATAGCGGCTAACTGGAGACGTCACTGTCACTGGAACAGTGGATCCGATGACAGTAACCGGTGACAGAGCCGTTAGCACAGGGTGTGTTGCACATACCTATTCACTCCTGGCCCACATTTTTTGCCACTCACTTTTTTCCCCCCGACTCAGCGACTTCATCTGCCAATCTGAAGGCTCCCGATAGCTGAATAACGGAGTGTGGTTATCTGCACTTATCGGATAGAAGATTACTAATGGTTCCCAGAATAACAGAAGTCTTATTGAATTCTCACAGAGACAATGCTGTTTGAACTAAAGAATTACTTTCTGAAGTCCCAATTATATATACATATATTCACATGGGTATCCCAGAATAATACATATGTTCACCTTCTTAATAACCTCGATTTTCATTGGTTATAAAAGTGTCATTGAGAGTATTCTACACACTTTTAATACCTCCTAGTTAATTTCATAAACCAATTTGTCTACAACATTCCAAAGATTTTTTTGTTTTATTATTAATATCGTATGATTATTTATTTATTTTTTTTTAATTTCTATATATTTTGAGGTTAAAAAACTTCTAAAGATGAATATAATCTATTTTATACTTTTCTTCATTCTTGTACAATTGCGGGACAATTGTCCTATATTTATGCACCCAAAAAATAATTAATTTTATTATTAACATACACTATTTTTGATCCATTTTACTCTTAACCTTTATTCTTTCAAAAACTCTCCAACGTTTATCACTTATAACAGTGATATAAAATAATATAAGTGAAAAAGAGGAGATTGTGTAAAAGGATTTTTAAATTTTTTTTTTTTTTTTTTATTATTTATTTATTGTAATTTACAACTGTACAAAATAATACAACAGGTAAATATGTAGTATGGTTCATATACACTTGAAAATCTTGGGAA
>NW_027107159.1:918260-919534 GCF_000696795.3 Halyomorpha halys | reverse complement strand
ATAATTAATTAAATTAAAGTGTTATAGGTAGGTTTCAAAACTTTACAGGTAATTTACCCTCTATTATCATAGAAAATAAGTTTCCGGCCTACAGCTGGTCTCAAATCCTGACCAAAATGTTAGAATACACTAACTGAGTAACCTTGGTTCTAAAGAAAATATTATATCACAAATAAAAAAAACATGTATATATTTTTAATAGTGAATTAACATAATGGCAATATGATTGGATTTAAGTCTTAATCTTTTGAGGTCTACTAATTTTTATATAGTAAACATAAAATTTTAATACAATAAACTAAACTAATAAACATAAGAGTTTAATCTAAAAAAATATTCTCTTCAGTTTAAACTGAAGATTCAACACAGATGGCTAATTAGTATTAGCCCCATGTGGCCGAGAAAAACAAAAGGCATTCACAATCGCTTGCGAGCTTTGGCCAGAGACAGTCTTTCATTCTTCACTCTTATTCGGTACAGAAAAACATGACATTTCCGAAGAGCACTCCGATAGACGAGGAGAGGGTAGATGGAGGGACATAGAAGACAAGAAACAAAAAGCATGGAGTAAGTCCACATCTTTCTCCATAACACCTTCATCATCAGCAATAGTCATCATTATTATTAAATCCCAATCAAAATTAACTAACTATCTCTAAGAATAAATGTTCTCCTTCATATTTGTAGTTACGCTAGATTTAGCATTTAACATTCACATTCTCTCTTGTTCAACCAACCTCTATAAATAAATTCTCTTTCTGTCACCTCATGCCTTATTTCATTCAATTAATTTCATACAGACCACTAAAAATTCAATCAGCCAATCAAAAGTGAAGGAGTGCCTGGCCTTGAGTTGAAGGCGCACTTCATACACGTACATATACTAATAAACATAAAATTCTAATGTCACATGAAACATCTCTATAAACTTTACTAGAAGGGTTAGAATAGGAATAATTTGATTATTAGTCACCTGATGAGGGAATCAACCCATTAAGTCAAAAATTAAATTATTTACTGGATGAGTTATTTAGCAATGTATTTTTATTTTTTGGTATTTATATTGTGAAATGTACATTGTCCAATGAGTATAGTAAATATAAATGTGTGGCCATTTAAGAAAAAAATAGCAGACCGGTCTGGAGATGCTTCGAGATATGAAAATTGAAATATTTCTTCTAATATATTTTGTTGAAGTGTAACTATTGATTTAATATATATTAAAAGAGGTAAATTTAACTTTTTAATTATTTTTTTATGTATATTTAGCAAAG